>NC_056480.1:27927157-28039657 GCF_008729295.1 Plectropomus leopardus
TGGCCACAGACATTTAACCCTTAAAACGAAGGCAAATTTACTTAATTTCTTTCATAACATGACAAGAGGCCAATGAGCAACTGGAGAATAAAATCACCAAAAAAATCAGCAAGAAATTGATTTTTAAAAAGCACATAAAAATTACTTTAAAATAAGAATATGACCCAGCCCCCTAAAATAGAAACTAAACTAAAAGTGCTTAAAAATGTTTGTAAAAAAAATTAAATTAAATGAATAGTGAAATAATAAATTAAGTTAAGTTTAGACAAAAATAAAATATAGAATAGCATGTGAAAATATGCAATTAATAATGATCTAACCATAAATATCCACCACACATGTACCTTCAACTTCAGTGTAGACATATTAACAGAAGTAGGCTATGAGCCTTAAAAAATGTGTGTCAGATGAGGGATAGTAGCCTGTCTGTGTGTTTGGGTGGAACTATGAGAAGGAGGTCGGAGGCGCTTGCACAGGGGAGAGGAGCAGGAGAGAGGGGGGAGATGAATGAGGCCAAGAGATCAAGATAGAGAGCAACCAGGAGAGAGGGAGAGATGCAGAGAGA
Source organism: Plectropomus leopardus (assembly GCF_008729295.1). Taxonomy (NCBI): domain Eukaryota; kingdom Metazoa; phylum Chordata; class Actinopteri; order Perciformes; family Serranidae; genus Plectropomus; species Plectropomus leopardus. The sequence goes on from NC_056480.1 coordinate 27,927,723, forward strand.
TGTGGGCGCTTTGCCGTGGTTCAGCAAGTATTGATCTGGTGTCAGGTGCGAGAAGATGGATCATGAACCCTCCTTCTGTCTTCTCCTCCTCCACCTTCCCCCCCAATGTCTGGCCCTTCTCCCCTGCTCCTCTTCTCCTTCATTCACCCATTCATTTCAGTGCTCTTTACCCAGCCCTGGCTGTCAAAGGAGCTCGAGGAGGTAAAGATTTTGGTCCCTTGGCTCCTTTGTCTCCTCCCTATCCTCCTCAAGTTCCCTGATCGTCTCTCCATCTCTGTCTGTTTTAGATCACGCCACAACCAGCCATCTCTCCTGTCTCTCTGGGTGTGCCCCCTTTCCACCCAGCTGGCTCCATCCTGGTTGTTTTCTTTTGTCACGTTTTTTCCATGACAAAAGCAAATCACTGCACACACACATAAAGAAGACAGTCAAGAAAAATCAGGGCCTCTATTGTGTGGGCTAAAAACAGAATAAAGCAATATGTCCCTCTGTGGTTGCCCTGGTAACTATTAGCATCTAGAGGCAGAATTTGTTTTATTTCCAGTTTGCAACACTGCCTCATTGTGCCATCCACCTCTCTGTGTTGTTATCTGTGTTTCAAATCTCGCCTCATGTTCATCATGCGCTGACACTTACAGTCAAGCACTAATGACTCTATAATGTCCGCCCTGTCCTCCCTGTCCTCCCTCTCTGTCCCTCTCTCCCTCGCCTCATTTTCTCAGGACACGAAGCAGCATGACCCTGCTCGTGTGGCCAGGGCTTGCCCCTGCTATCGATCGGCCGCAGGACAAGGAATCTCCTCAGAGGATGGTGACTGTCTGCTGCCCTGCTGGTTCCAGCAGCCCCCCTGCTGCTCTCACATACGGTTAAGACCATGACAGGACTCTGAGAGAGACAGATGGACCTGAGGAAGTGAGGCTGAGGTGTGGGCATAACCAGCAGAGACAAAGATTTTACATGCTTACAAAATAAAACATTTAAGTGGACACGAATATGAAAGACGCATTGATGAGTTAATTTTTTGCTGTGTCAGAGTCATAACTCTACATAATCTATGAAGGACAAAATCACCAAATTTCAGATATTATCAAAAGCACACACATTTGACCATTCACTCAGCCTCCCTTAGTTACTGTTGCTATTGCCAAGCTTTTCTCTTTCTCACTGCACACATGCACTTCATAATAACAGAGGCAGACTCGGGCCTATTATTAGTCATTTTTGAAACACTGGGTCCTTGATTTTAGACAGAGGTAGACCAAAGCTGGTGACTGACAGTTTTACCATCTGAAATGACAACTGTCAGATTTGATCAGCTAGTTAGCTGATTAAGCTAATACTAGCTCCATGAATTGACTGACTTATTTATTTGTCAAGCTTGATAAAAACACCTATGCTGCATGCATATAAGCCCATACATGTGTGTGAGCATTGATGTATGATACACACCCTATACAGCCTGTTCTCATCCCCAATAACTAACTACTGCTGCTTTCTTCGTCAGCTGAGAGCATGGCTGTGCATAATGTTTCACTGCGTTGTTACACACCAGATAGTACCTGCTGCAGCAGCATGATAAGCTGACAGGCAGCGTCAGTTGAGAACACAGCAGGACAGAACCTGATGTGACCACATGATATGCTGCTGTACTGCGTCAGGTTGAAATGCTGCTGGTAATAATGTAATATACAGAGAACAAAGGGTGGGGATGGTGGATAGATCCAACAAACCCTGGACTTTCAAGAGGGAGTCTGGTGTTTGCTTCCTGTCTGAATGTAATATTTTTTTTCTGTACCCTACAATGTGCCCTTGACGCTTTATCTTTACCATCCGTGCCAGCATGTGCTTTTGCTGTCATCCTAGCGTTGTTTGCCTTGTGCTTGTGTTGCCTAATGTTAGCGATGTATGTTGGAGCAGATCAACACGATGTACGTATGTAATATGTAATACATACGTATATGTTCATACGTATGTACGAATGTAATCCATTCATAACACTTTTGCACCTGTATTCTTGTTTTTGAAAAACAAGGACACCCATCCCCCTCTACAGTCTCTGCATAGCAACTATCACTTTTACTACAGTCCTACACACAGCATCTAATCCAAAGCTTGACAAGCTGCCTGCTATTTACAGTTGCTAAGCTATTATTGGTTAATGGCTGTTTGGGGGAGGGGTTTAGCACAATTCATATGCACACCCATATGCACACAAACCCTTAACATAAAACATAATCCAGCTGTCATGGGATGTTTTGCATCTGTGTATGTCTGTGAGCTTGCCAGTAATCCTGTGGGGACAGTGCTGATATGAAAAATTACAACATACCTGTAACCTTCAAGAGATCTGCAAAGTCAGAGTGACAGAAAGAGAAAGAAAGAGAGAGAGAAAGAAAGAGACAGAAAGGGAAAGGAAGCGTTCTGTGGCAAAGTACACACTCATAAGAATGCACATACACACACAAATAGGTGATCAGCAAAGTCAAAGCACAGGTCCTGAGCACACGTCGTGCAGAGGAGGCCGGCTCAGCTCCAGATGACACGGGGGGGAGGTGGATTGAGAGAACTAAAAAAGGAAAGGGAAGATGTGAGTCTCTGCAATTCTGCCTACACAACAGACTGCTCTGCATGGCTGCATGTAGAACAGGACAGAGAGGAGGAGAGAGAGGAGATGAAGAGGAGGAGGTGGAGGGGAGGGCAAAGAGGAAGAGATGTCCTCTGGATGTTAGGACATGAGTGCTGTATCTGTGTGTGTGTGTGTGTGTGTGTGTGTGTGTGTTTCTGACAAAGTGTTACAAAGTGTTGGGTTGACATTCAAGCAGTATTTCATCAATTTGCACGAGTTGTTCTCTGTTAATAAAGGTGTCTGTCATTATCAGATATGCAGGCCAGCAGCGACGAGAGCAGGGGGAAAAAAAAACCCTCTTATGACATAAGATAGTGTGACACTAGTGCACAAGTTAATATGATGCATGTGTGCAATCATGTGCTTGACTCAGCTCATTCATTTACCTCATTCTTTAACCTGTGTGTTGTGTATGTAGTTCCCCATGCTGAGTGGAACTGAGTCCATTAGCAGTCCATCCATTTACTGGGTGGTTGTGTGCAAACTCATGAAACATTTGGTGTCTGCATGCATTGTACATACGTATTTGTCCAAGCATGTTTTGCTGTGTTTGTTTCTGCACATCACAGTCGTGCATGCCGTATGCACACCCAGGTGGTTGTGTTTGTGCTCATATTGGTGTTTTTATGTATGTTTGCATTTAAGGATCCACAGTATTTGAACAGGAAGGCTAAAGTGTGCTCTCCAGGGTTATCATGATGACACATCTAAATGAAAGCAAAATGACGTTAACATTCTGTTTACACACATGCAGAGATTTTGTTTTAGGCAACATGACGCACATTGGGGGAGTCGTATGTATGGTGCGAGCACATGGTGTCGCATCCTTCGTATGGTCATATGTGTCAGATCTTATGCAACTGTTCTGCGGCCGCCTTCACATGACAGCATCACACATGAGAATTTGTGGCAGAGCAGGTGGTTGTTGTGCTCACCATAAAACAAGTTTAACCCTTTGAAACCTCACTTTTCTTGTGCTTCTTTCAGATGCCTTTCACAATATATAAACTTTTGAACTGTGTGCAAAGTGGTGTGATTTCTTTTGAAAACAAGGGTAGAAGTCAATGAGCAACTTGATAAAAAATGTTCAACAAATTGCAAGGGTTTAGTACATTTAGAAAATTATTTTTAAAAAGAAAAAAAGGAAATAAGCTAGAGAAAAAAATATTTATAATTATAAGAAATACATATTTACAATTAAGTTATAAAATTCTCATAATTTTTAAGCACTTTTTATCCACATAATTTCCCATTTTCAATTTATTTATTTATTTATTTCTCTCTTTCTCTCTCTTTCTTTCTTTAAAAAAATTCTTTAAAAAAGAATTTTCAGGTAATGTTCTTTCTTTTCTTTTCTTCAAAAAACATCATTTTTAGGCAGTTTCTTGTACATTTCACTAATTTCTTGCTCATGTTTGGGTCATTTCTTCTTTAGTTGGTCATTGCCTTCTCATGTTTTTAAAAGAAATCGAGCCAAAATAGTCAGGTTTCAAAGGGTTAATATGGAAAAAGACTTTTTTTCAGCTGAAAAAGTCCAAAATCCCCGTAGCAATCCATCTCCTGAGGGCAATTTTGCAAAAGAAAGCCAAATCCTCTGCTATCTGCTTTGTTGCATTCGTCTCTGTTGCATCTAATCGTCCTCATCCATCTTCCTGACGTCAAGACAGGAAATTAATTATGAGGAAAACTTCCTGTTTAATGAATATGCAGACACGCAAACACATACACACATGCGCCATAGCCGAGCAGGGGACAAAATTCATGACTGGAGTCCATGTGCTCGGCACATTAACACACGGCACGCTGCACCCAGACTCAAAGCCCATTTGGCTGCATTGTAATGGAGCTTTAATGTGCAACAGGAAGGCATGAGGTGGAGGGTGTGATGGGGGCACATGCGCCGTCACATTGACAAGACAAGGCAAGGCAGCAGACATGTGTGCTGAAAAAGAGAACAGGGGAGAGAGAAGGATAGGGAGGCTTACATAATAACACATCAGACGATGAATAATGTAATATCTGTTTGTACTGGTTTTTATGAATAATGCACTCTGTGTGTCTTTGCGAGTCTGTGAGTGAATGTGTGTACTGCTGAGTGTGTCCCCTTGAGTTGGTGGATATTTGGGTGCGTGTGTGTGTGTGTGTGTGTGTGTGTGTAACAGAGATCAAACAAACCCAGACAGACAGTGGTGAGGCAGGGTTCTTAGGATTTGCTTTGAACTGAAGTAAAGGAGAGCAGGCAAGAAAAAGAGGATCGAGAGAGAGAAAGAGAGAGGAAGAGAAGGAAGAGAGAGGTGAATCAAAGGGCCGGCCTTCACTTTCCATATTTCATTTTCTCACCCTGTGATCTTTTCTCTTTCCTTGTTAAAACTCCTCGTCTCAGGGTCACATCTCCAGGAATTTCTAATTTACAGATTTCTGTAATCATGCTGCCTTCATGTACTCCTCAGAAATATCGTATTTACAAGTTTCTGAGCATGTGAACAGCCCTCCAAAGTTGTAATTATGAGTGTTGAAATTGGGAAATTTCGATGATAGCCGAGTTGGTGAGTTGTGACATTTGCATGACGTTTCAGGGCAGCAGAAATGGCAGAAAGCATGAAAACAGTGTCAACAATTGATGGTAAAAAATGGTATATTCTGTCATTTTGTTCTATGTAGCTATCATTTACTTTTACTTGTTGCACATTTTAGTATATGCATCTTTTGGCTGCAGCAAGCAAACAAACGGTTGAATCAAAACAAGCACGATAAAAAAATGCAATACACAACGAATGATAGAAAAATAAAGTAAAAATTGTACTATTTACAGTAAGAATAAAGATTATATACATTTTTTTTTATTGTCCCACCTATGAGGATAACTGCACTCAGAAACACATTGTGTGTCGTAGTATTCTGAGTATGAAGTGAAATTAAATATAATTGCAGACAGGAATGAAAAATTCCTCAGGAGGAAAAATGAGAATTGCATGAAATGATCACACAGTGCAGATGTAAGAGTATATGTAAACCTGTAACAACCAGTAACAACCAGTAACAGCCACTGGTTACCCGGGACAGGGTCACATACACTGGAATGAGAGACAGAGAGACTGGAATGAAATTAATTATATACACTATAGTATACTAATATCGTGTGTTTTTTATAACACAAGTTGCCGACTCAATTCACTTTTTTCAATTTTTGATCACCTGTACGGTGTAATATGGTATTAATGTTACCTAATATATCATATATAAAATATATTAAAATATTAATATTAAAAATCTATAAAAATATAAATAAACTAGAAACAGCTGTCAACTTCTTGTTTAAACACTCTTAGCATTCAAATGCAACCCATCTTCTTTATAGCTTCCATGTTGTTCCCACTTTCAACCTCAAAGCTCATGAACACAACCAAGTCAGAGGAAAGACCTCCCAACCCGAAAACTATGACCTTCTGATGTCACAAGAACACGGCATTTTGAGCTGCAATACAATGAGTCTGTGGCTGTGGTTTATCTGCATAATGACAACACTAAAAATACAGGGCTTTCTTTTCAGCCTCCTTTGATGCTGCAAATAAAATTAGCATTAATAACAATATGTTCAATAAAGCTGCTCTTTCTATTGTGGCTCATTCAACTGTAAAACTGGAACTGGGTCAAACATTCACTGACTGACACATAAAATTGGACACAAACACAATCGACCATCCAGTGGGCAACAGAGTCACTTGTGTTTGTCTGTGAGGTGCCTGCACAGCTCAGTGAATAAAACTGGAAACATTTTGATTCTGCAGCTGATGGGACTGAAACAATGCACGTATTTGTAATAAATCTATTACATTCATATTACATATCACATATGTATATCTTATTACATTTACAAAATAAAACCTATGAGAGGCAGGTAGATGAAGCTAAGTTTGCGTGTTGCAATACTGTGAATTATGAGGATGATGACAGGGGAAAGGCTGATGAAAAAAACAGCGGTATGTTGTATGTGCGACACAATAGTAAGTTACATCAGTGAGAATAGTCAACGCATTGTCATCCCATTTCATCACATGATGCCACTCTGTCAGTGACCTTGTGCGTCTATTACGACTTTTAGGTACCCTTCTGCATCAGCTGTTTACACTCCAGGATGCTGTTACCATGATGTCAACAAAAACAAATGGTGGGATGATGCTGCATGGTCCTTATGTTTACACAACAGCACATGGCGCGGACCGTAACAATGGTTAGAATTAGGCAACAAAGTCACTGATGGTAAGGTTTAAGCAAAAAAATGGTAGGGTGTAGAAAAAAAAATCCTCAGTTGTTTTTGGGACCGACTAACCTCCCAACCCGCATGCCCTATAAGCACACTCACGTTCCTTCTATTTCACTGTCGCTGAAAGTGTTTCTACATGACAGCATCATAAAGTGTTTCATGCACACACGACCAGTCCTGTCCAGCCGAATTCTCAAGTGACCCTGACGTGTCCAGCTATGTTCCAGTTAGATGCGGAAGGCTGTTGACAGCACCAACAGAGCAGACATTTTGAGTTTGGAGTGAGAACGGGCGGCAACTACAGTGCCGAGCCCTGATTGGCCTAGATTTACCCTGGTTGAAGTGTAATTTCTGGAAAGTGCTTTGGTCGGCAGTGAGTCCAGACTGATACAGAGAGAGAAACAGAATGTTGCGCTCACGTCATCAGGATGGTCTTAACAGGTCACCAGTGGACAACAGTCTCTCATATTTGTCAGTAAGGTGCCTGCAAAACTCAGTGACGAAAAGCCTGGATCAAACATTTTGATTCTGCAGCTGAGAAACTATACACGGCAGTAATGCTTCTAAATAGGTGGTTTCAAATGTGTGCCATGAAAAAATATTTTCTTTTCTTAATCAACAAATTAAAAAAGGGCTGCTGCAGCAGCTGTTGATTTACTTCATTTTGAAAAGAAGTCACAGTTTGGATCATTTTCATGTTTCTGTGTGTCAGCTGATTTATTGCCTCACAATGTGACCATTGGCCTCTTCACACCTAGTTTAAGAATTTCTCCAGTGTGTTCCCTGATGCTGACTCATCAGAGCACAGAGGGCCTCTCTGTGCTCAGCTGCAAATATGGACACGCAAATGAGTCATGATGTTTGATTTTATCTCACTGAACCTGTAAAGGCTCAGAGCAAAAGGACACTAACTGATTTGTTAATTTTAAACAGTGGGGACAGACCCCACCTCAGTTTAATATCTAACTTGCATCATGTTTCAGTGCCACAAAAAATATTAATTTTTGTGCTCTCAGTTCAGAAGAGAGTTCCAGTGGTCTTGATGCATGTTTCTTTTAACCTCAAACTTTGAATTTATGGACAAAAACTTCAGAGTAAGCTCAAAGACATGTTTACTCTTCCATTTTCAGCCCTTGTAGTAATCAATTTTGCTGTTGTATATAATAAATCAAATCAAATAAATGTGATGCAGGCTGCCGTGGTAACAGACAATCTAATGTGAAATTAATTATTAGAAAGACATGCATCTGTGTATTTAAACGTGATCCCAAACCCACCACAAACATTCACACATATGCATACAGGGATTGCTTACACAGACACACATATATATACAGGAGCACACATGTTCCCACGCCCACACGTGCAGTAACAGATGTACAAAAACACACACATAAGAGGTGCGTGCTGCTCGTCCATCTGGACCACAGACTGCTGTGTGTCACAGTAATTTGGTTAGGATTCTAGGATTTGAGGACATCAGGGCTTAGCCTGCACCTCTGACAGGAAAAAATATTGCTAACATTATATACAACAGCAAAAATGTTCTAAACAAACATGGTTTAGAAGGCAGAAGTGAGGAATCTTCTCACTCGGTCAAAAGCATACTTTAATCTTTCTCTCAACTCGTGCTGTGCGTTTTTTCTCCCTTCCTTTGTTTTGTATGTCCTTGTTCTATCTTTTCTTTTACTGCTGACCTCTCATGTTTCTATGCTTTTAGATGCTTTGGCCAACAAAAGAAAACAAACATCTCCTGAGCTTTCTCCCTTTTCCTTTTTCTCTTTCGCTCTTGTGTGCTGAAAAATAGAAAGAAATAGACATCAGATTCACTCTGCACTGTCATCGTTCAGCTTTTACACTCACTGAAGTCTGCTGCTGAAAGTCTCACAGTGTAAGGTGTTTTATAGAGGCTGTAATGATGAGCCAGTGAGTGCTTTAGCTCCACTGTCTGTTCTGTCAAAACAGGAACAAAAGGGGAAAAACACACATATATTGTCAGTAATCCCACTGCGACCTTTATTTGCCCCAACAATAGAAGTGTAGATTGCAGATGGGGACATTTTTCATGGAGCATAAGCACACAAATCCAAACACACACTGGGTTTCTCTCAGTAGGAAAGCTGGTGGTCAGATACATCCAGCTGAGGAAGTCACCCCGCCACCATATGTCACACCCAAACCCCCACAACAGATTCTCATCAGTCACCCAGGCTTCCCCTCCCTCACCTGCCACCACCCTCTTAACCAAACCATCCTCATCCCTCATTTGCCAAACCATCCACTCGCCACTGTTTCTCTCGCCTCATAAAACCTCATAAAACCACTCACTCATGTGGTGACATCATCTTTGTGTAGCCTCACAGTGCTCTGCTGCATGGCCGCTCTGTGCATCAGTAAACCGAGCGGCCGACACCCAAAACAGGAGTGAGTCAACTTCCCAAACACTCGTTGGTGGAGATGGGAGCAGAGAACAGAAATATGATTCAAGTTCTTTGTCAAATTTAGCAGAAGCAAAAAGGTTAAAAGGTCATTAAGTGACTATGAGTCATGATAAGATATAAAAAGCAAATACCAGTTGAGAGTGGCTTGAAGTTTTAATGTTGGAGGCTTTTTTTAAATCCAGAGTAAAGGCCAGAGAAGGCGTTTTTGACAGCCAGCAGTAAGTGTCTTCGATTTGATTTGATTTATATTTGGAATTTTACAGCACAACTGACACCAATATCATGACATGAAAAAAACATCAAACTTACTCATCCACCTTGCAACTCCATGGTTCAAATGACCACCCTCAAAGGTAAACCCTCAACTCTCCTCACAACTCCTCCTTAAACTTTGTTTTAAAATTGCCTTTGTTTGGCTATCCTTAATAGAAAAATGTGCTTCTTGCTATATTACTATTATGATCATCGACTATGGAAAAACTCACCCAAAAAAACCCCACAAAACCCATAACCGGAAAAAGATAGTAGAAACCTCAGGAAGAACGACTGAGGAGGGATCCCTCCTCCAGGACAAACAGAAGTGCAATAGATGTCATAAAGAACAGTGAAATTACAGTAGATGACAAAATAATACATGGGAAAGAAAGACAGAGAGAGAGAAAGAGGGGGAGAGATGCACAGAAACAATAATAGTAACAATAACATAAAATATAACAATGGTAATAGACACAAAAATTAAAAATGTAACTTTTGATAGTATGTGCTGTACCTTGCATCTCTTTGCCTAAAGCTAACCATCCCTGACTTTGTTGCCTAATCTTAACCACTGTGGCATTCTGCGTTGGATGGCATGTGCTGTTGTGTAAACATAAGGACCTCGCAACGTCATATAACCATGTGCATTTGCCAACATCATGTTAACACAATGTCTACACAATGTTTCTCTCATTTACCCCTCATAATTTTAATTTAATACCCTCACCCAGCACCTAAAAAAAGTTAATAATACGTATGTAAGCCTATGCACAGAAAAGGTTCAGTGGGCTAATTCAGTGACGGTGTGTGGAGTGTGGCATTGATGGGGCTAAAGCGAGCGTTTAGAGGCACTGGGCAGAATGGGACTGGAGTGCTATACTTGCTTTCTTCTCTTTTTGTGCCATTTACGACCATAATACATTTCAGCATCACTATGGAAACTGAGAGGCTATAATCAGCGAGTGGCGTCCTAAGTGGTGCCTGAACAAAAAGATAGTAATGAAAGTCAAGGCTGGAAAAACACTGCTGACTTTGGTGGTAAATGGAGAATGAAGAGAAAGAGAGAAAAAAAATGATTTTGAATTGTTCATGGTGAAAGATTGGATGAATTAAGTATTGAATTTAAGTGCAATTGAAGTCCTTGATAATTTGAGAGTTATTATCCTGGAGACAATAAATATGAGGCAATCAGTCATCCCCTAATGAGGGAGTGATTGGAGGCACTTAAGTGAATAAACGCCAAAGCAGCTTCAATGTCTTTTCATTGGCTGGGATGATTTCACAGAGCCAGTGTCGCTTTGTGTACAGCTTTTACAGCACGCTGCTGTGTATTGTGAAGACAAAACCTGTCAGCAATGAGACTCACACACACACTTAAACACTGCCTCCACAGCTACGCTCACACCTTTCAGATGGGAGGAAGCTGGTTACACATTATGTGGTGTGAGGAGGAAGGCGTTTTTACATAATGAACCATAAATTCTTGTTGAATAAATGCATTCTTTTGGCATTTGAGAAGTCTTTTAGATTAAATTATTCAACCTAAATGTTATTTACTATCTCAATTATTAGAATAAGTGGATGCATTATTATGATATGAAAAGACACTAATGTGCTGTGAACTGATATTAACAGCATCCAAAGTTTTGCAGTATTTTTTTTGTTTTTGCAAGATTAAAGTTTGAGTGATAGTAATCCTGAGTAACATTTCATCAGGTTTCACAAATGATGAAGGCTTGACTGTATTAGAAAATGCAAACACGCCTTTGACTAAATGCAATGTATACTGAAACTGCAATAACTTAAAGAGACTTTAATAGACGTTTTAAGCTGTTTGTCTTTTAGTGTGTGCCCTTTTATTGTCATCAGTTAGTGTCATAATAAAAATATTCAGCGATAAAGAGTGTCCCAGTTCTATCTTACAATGAAGTACAGTATATGTGAATGTTTGTAATGAAATGTAACAGTTTTGGTGCAAAGTCAGAACAGTGCTATGCTCATATTAGTGAATGATTTAAATTTGTGTTTTATAGTGGAATATCTCAACAACCAGTACATGGATTACCATAACACAGGGTACAGATATTCATATTCACCTCATGATGAATTGTAATAGTAGGTTTTCTTTAGTAATTAGATCTTTATTTCGAACATGGCAAATAAAATAAGACAATAAAAATAAAATATAAGCAAGAAAAAAACATCAGATTGTCCACTGGATATATTCAGTAAACAAACACAAGTATGTAAGTAAGTAAACAAAGTTTTTAATGTCCTGAAAGGAGTAGGAGGAAGTGAATACGTATCAAATCCTGCTAGCCTTTTTTTCCAATTTGATATAAATGATATAATATGTATTTTACAGCACTTTTGGTGGAAGATCCTGATGCCAAAAGCCACCTTTCGCATCCACATGATTCAGCTGATGTGCACACTGAATGGAACTGAGCTAGTAAGTGAGTTTCCCTTAACTCTCAAATTGCACAACTTGAAATTGTACGTATAAAATACGCAAAATGGAAACATCGATTTTTTACACTTGCGTGAGGTGGTATTTTGGGAAATTTGAAGAAGAGAACATCTTTTTTTGCGGTTTCATAGGTCACATGATGCTATAGCTTTCCACCTGTAGGAACTGTAGGCATGATGCAGCAGGAGCTACATAACTCTTCAAAAGTTGAGCGGATCATCCAGAAGTTTTCAATCCACAATTCCTCTGTGAAACCGAGGACTATCAGCTCCCAGAAATCCCTCTCCCACGTATAAAGGGCTTGCCTTTCCATTATCGCTCTATAACACGTCTACGTGGCCTTGGATTAGAAATAATGACGGCTAGTGTGGTGGCTGCAATAGAAATAAAGCTGCTAATGTTTTGAACATCCATCGGCATGTTTCTTGGAATGTTATCACCAGAGGAAAAATTGCAGAACATCACTCAGTGGAAACGCAGTCATCTCGAAAATAAGTTTTGCGTTACTCTGCAATAGAAACTTGTCTGGTGTTCACCTGTTCTTTTCCTACTTGGAAAGTCAAAATGTCCGCTGTAAAAAAATGTCCGTTGCTGCATTATATATGATCAGTCTCACCTTTCACATTATTTACACTAAGAGTAATGACCACACCCAAACTGGGAACCAGGTCACCAGTGGCTTTCCAGATAACCAGAAAATCACCCTCTCAGCTGAGTGGGCAGAGTGATGAAACATGGACAGACGCCCCCTCACCTTGGTGAGCAGATCGGTACCACAGCAGGACAGAGCCATGTCCAACGCACCCTGGGGAGGTGTGTGTGTGTTGTGGGTTCATATTTGGGCGTGTGTGTGTGTGTGTGTGTGTGTGTGTGTGTGTGTGCGCGCACTCACTAGCGAGACAGACTGGCAGCCTTGAGCCCCCTGTAGAGAAAGGAGATGGAAGAAAGTGCCAGAGAGAAAAGTAACAGTGGGTGAGGGGCTGTAACGGTACAGTATACAGAGAGAGAGAGACCCAGAGAGGAAGGGAGGAATGGAGGAGGGGGGAAAACCCTCGGTGAAGCAGGGTCTGAGGTGGAAAAGAAGCAAATGACAACAGAATTGAGGCAAGGGGTTAGATAAAGATGAAAGGAAGATGAAAGAGAAGCTGCACTGGAGGGAAAAGGGAATAAAGTGAAAAGGGGGAAGGGGAGGTGTAATTGTGTGGCCGGCTAGATGAGGGAGTTGAGAAATCGGGAAGGCTCTGAAGAAAATAACTCCCCCTCATCTGTGCTTTTGTCTGGGTTAGAAAATCATCACTAAAGAACTCTGTTGAATTATGAATCCAGACAACAACCAGGCTACACAAAGAGCACGTCACAGTTTAGCCACCTTTTTATGATCGATGTGAATCACTAATGATTTAACTCTCAAAACGCAGACGAGAGTTAGGGTGAAACCTAGAGCAACATCACTTTTCGTTTGCTGCTTTTCTCACAAGTCTCAGAAGTACGGCCATGGGTGATCTGGTAGGGAATCTTTACCTCCATCTGCTGCTGTAGCCATTACTAACACCAAGTAACCAAAGACACCAGGCTGCTGATGACCTCTCCTCGCTTCTGTCTCAACCAATGAGCTGCCAAATCTCAGCAGCATGTGTGTGAGGTAGACATATAGAAACACCACTGTGACAAACAAAACCCACGCAGACCTGCATCATCACAGTTTATGGGCTTTAGCATTTTAGAAAAGAAAAAAAAAAAATCCGCTGACTTCAATGGAAACAAGTAATGAGAAACGCAGTGGAGTCAAAAGCACAATATTTTTCTGTTAAATGTTGTGGAGTCAAAGTAATAATTTTCCCCAAAAAAATAATACTCAAGTAAAGACCTGGTACTCCAAAACTGCACTTAAGTACAGTACTAGTTCAGTAGTACTACAGTAGTAGTTCTGTCCAGGTGTGTTCTCAGCTGACGCCATCCAGCGGATGTGAAAGGTGGCTTTGGCGTTGGGATCTTAAGTTGAAAGCCCTGCTAAAGAGGCAGCATTTGAGGATTTCAGAATGAAAACAGGCATATATACGCATTTTCTTTTTTTTTTTCAAACCAAAAGGTTTGTGCCCTGGAATGATACCAAAGTAGAGGTACACATCTATACACACTCATCCATCTGACCTAACAAAGCCACTGAGGGACAATGACCTTCTGTTCATACATACAAACCCTTTAGGTCCAGATAGCCTTTACGGCCAAATGTCATTTTTTTCTTGCTTCCTGAGTGTTCTGCAGCTCTGACCTTCTGAGCCCATGTTTGTTTTACTCTCCTCATGTCAGTGTTGACTCTGAGATGTATTATCCTGACACCACCGTTCCATGCCTCGGGCTTTGTTATCACCACCAAGATTCTTGTCTTCCCCTGTCTTTATCTTGGTCTTATACTCTTATATTATATTATTATTGTATGGATGTCATTTTATTAATCAATCAATCATTTATTTATCAAATGGAATCATACAAGGTACAACAAGAAGTCTCTACGAGGTGTGAAAATATTGTGGTGGGTTTGCTTGTTTGTTTGTTTGCCTGCCCCTTTTGTTCAGTGTTTTCTTGCAATTTGTGTGAACCAATGCTTTATAGCCGCAGTGGGTAACTTTCAAATCACCGTTGGTTATACAATATGATGTGATGTGATACGATACATTGTGATACAGTACGATGTGACGCGATACAATGTGACATGATATAATGTGACATGATACGATGTGATACGATATGATGTGATACGATATGATGTGATACGATATGATGTGATACGATACGATGTGATACGATAAGATGTGATACGATAAGATGTGATACGATCCATGGGATTTGATAAATAAATGAATGAATCTTTACTCCGTACATGTAAAAACAAAACACACAAATAAAAGCAAACAAGCCTTATGGCCAAGTGCAAAAAACAAAAAACAAAAAGACAAAAAAAGCAGATAACAAATATTAAAACCACTTAAACTTAAAATATCAGATATTTGAAAAGGAGTAGGACGTATTTCTTTCCCTAGATGTCATGTTCTTGCCATCTCTTTATTTTTTCTTTATTTACTTCTGTTTTGTGTATTCATCTGCTTTTATCCTCTTATCTTCGTTTTATCCCCACTGATGTGATGTCATCTTCTTTTATTTTTTTTTTTTAAAAATATTTTTAATATTATTTTAATCCTCTTTTATTGATTTTATTCATATCTGTTTTTAAACTTTATTTATTTATTACTTTAACCACCTTTTGAGATCTGTCTGCTTATCACTTTTATTCTCTTTTTTTTCTTTTTTTTTTTTGCTTTATTCTCATTTACCTTTAGTGTTTGCATTTTGTTCTTGCCTTCTGTTTGACTTTTTTGGACCTTTGGTATGCTTGCTGATGTTGAGTTTATTATTTGCTAAATTTCTGCCTTTGCTTTGTCTGTTAGAGCACATTGTAAACATCTGTTTTTAAAGGTGCTATATAAATAAAGTCATTATTATTTTATTTTATACCAGGAAACCAGGAAACCAGGAAAAGTTTAGAGACAACAGCTGACAGGTTTGGTGAGAGTCCAGGTATCTGTGAAGTTTCCCTGTTCTCTCAGCCACTACTGCCAACTCTTTCTTTTATAAAGTAGCTATTGGCTGCTTACAGAGCTGAGAGAAATATTCAGATCCTTTACTCTGGTCAAAGTGACGATACCAAACACTCAACCAAAAGGAAAAACCCATTAACAAACAATCGTTGTACTATTATTGGATGCACACACATGCGGGAGGTAAAAAAAACAAACCAGAGTGACTGACATTTAATGAGAGGAGCATTTTGAAAAGTCTCTTTTATGCCTAAAACTACACAAACCACAGCGGCAACAGATGGAAAAACAGGGGAAAATTTATCCTAGTGAGGAAGAAACACTCGTTTTCACCTCACACTGCTACACTGAATGTAAGGGCTATTAAATGCATTGATCAATGCTTACTGACCAATTTGACATGTGAGTAGAGTTTGAGCGTGCAACTTCAGAGCTGACAGACGTAGCCCAACAACTCATGGCTTTGGATGGAAAATGCATCACATTTCTGCTTGAAAAATTTCAGACAATAAAAAGGCAAACAGTTGTGCCAAGTTCCTTTTCCTGTCTTTTGTGTGACTGATAATAAGCTCCTTATTAAATCTGCATCAGTGTCTGCCATACATGCTGGCATTGTTCCTATACTGTAGAGGATGGGGGGCTGTGTGCAGTTTTGCAAAAAAAAAAAAGAAAAGAAGTGTCAATCAGTTTATGCTGAGGTGACTTTCTATGTTTATGCTAAGTCTCTTTTTTATGCTAATGTTACTTTTTTATGAAAATATAATAATAATTCTTTTTACAGTGCTTAACCCTTAAAAGTCCTGGCTGAGACAAAGCAGTGGAAATGCCTTCTCTTTGCATTTTTTATGGTCTTATGATTTATTGACAAAAGTATGTCCAACTCTGCAGGTGGTGATATGCCTTCTTTCAGCTAGTTGCCATGGACCTATATAATCTTTGACCAACTGACAATCACAACTGTATATTTACAATAACTTCAGGGTAGAAACCGCTGTATATAAATATATATATATACACACACACACACACACACACACACACACACACACACACACATATATATATATATATATATATATTTATTTTTTTTTTTTTTTTTTTTTTTTCTTTACCTTCTACCTCTGTGCTGGAGTTGTGGGACTGTATTTATTTATCTATCAGAGGAGAGGGTGGCTAGGGTGTGACTTTATTATTTTAAATAAATATAATATTATATAATATTACTTTTTCAAGTTGTTTGTCCATCACCTAAGCCAACATTAAAAACACAAGTCCCTCCTACGTGCTTATATATATTTTTAATGCCTGACCCGTTTTGCAGCACCCTTCCCCCCTCTTAGGTACTGCAGAGTCCCTATTCCCAACCACCAAGGGAGGCCTGCGCAGCGACAATGGGCACACACAGAACGCTGAGTCCAGTTAAAGTCCAGCAAAGGTATATACACAACAGAATAGCTCAACTTCCAGTCGATTTATCTAGGTATGTTCGTGCCATTTCGAGAAATTCGATTTAGTCAGATTTCAGTCTGACTAATATGTTTACATGTATTTCAAAAGTCCAATTTTAGTTGGATTAACACAATATTTCAACTTTTTTTCGACTCAGCTTTTTTATGTAAATATATATATTGTTTCACGATATTGGTTTATGTGAAGAGACACACACTCAAAGCTCAACACAAAGCTAGACCTGTGGGAACCCCCTAAAAACCTTGAATGACTCCGCTACACCTCCAATTATACAGCAGCTATCACATAACTGTAATGAAGAAAATAGAAATGCAGTGTGGTAAAAGTATAAAGTAGCATAAAATGGATGTACAAGTATCTCAAAATTCTAGTACTGTTCTTGAGTACATGTAGGCGATTTGTTGTAATTATGACATCATCTTATCTCATCTCAAAAGTGTGGCAACAGTTGTCAGATGACACGTCCACAAATGCTACTATTGCAATTGTCTATAAA
This sequence comes from Plectropomus leopardus, assembly GCF_008729295.1. Taxonomy (NCBI): domain Eukaryota; kingdom Metazoa; phylum Chordata; class Actinopteri; order Perciformes; family Serranidae; genus Plectropomus; species Plectropomus leopardus. Next base: position 27,945,341 of record NC_056480.1, read on the forward strand.
GTATCCAAAGTGAAGAAATACTACAAAATAAACCTGTTCCATACCCAGCAGTGTCACAGTAAAGTGCTGTTCACTGGTCCCTTGAAATAAAACATGCTTTCAACCATTTCATTACGGCCGAGGACAATGAAATTGATTTTCTCGCCTTCCAGAAAGCGTCTGATGCAGACCTGGATGTAATATAGTGTAGAATTATAGACATCAGTCAGGTGTTGTTACCTACTGCTGCGCAAACACATACACACACACACACACACGCACGCACACACACACACACACACACGGACAAAATAGTGGGATGGTGTTACACTGTACACAGAGAACCTTTTACACCTTTTTCCCTCTCTTGGCTCAGTTAATGGTCTTATCTAACAGAAATCAAGACTGTGAGGAGGAGGGGAAGTGATTCAAACCACTCTGTGTGTGTGTGTGTGTGTGTGTGTGCTACCGTCACAAGGTTGAGTCTGCTTAGATTGCTCTGATCAATAATGCAGAGAAACAGAGAAAGAGAGAGGGAGCATGGTCTCTGATTTAGATGACTCACAGGCATACGCTGGAACAAAAGACAGAAGAGGAGACAGAGAATGAGGACAGCAAAACAGGAGAGATCAAAGGTGAGAGGACTGAGCGCACAGGAAGCAGAGAAACTAATGTGACAAAGAATCACTGAAACACACGGATAGTCTCAACATAATTAGTATTCAATTAGTAGACGAGCTGAATATTAATGAGTCTATTTTCACTGTGTGGACTTATATCTCCCAAGCCAACCCACATGCTGCTAAACGGTTAATATTCACTTTTTTGTTTCTCTGTAAGGTTTTTATCTGGATACACGCACTCACAGAGTTCATTTTGATAATGTATTGCATTGCCACATTGGGACACATAAAATATAATCACGAAAGGAGTCTGCCACAGCCTTGAATTACTACCAGAATATTGCCTCATGCCCACATGGAGTCATTTGGAGAATTCAGGCTTTCTCACTTGTTGTCAAGCTACATTAGCCTTACTAACAAACAGCTGTGGACAGTAACAAAGTACATTTACTTAATTACTGCACTTAAGTACAGTTTTTGAGTATCTGTACTTTACTTAAGTCATTTTTTTGTTTTGAAAACGTATTACTTCAACACCACTACATTTTAAAGACAAATATTGCACTTTTGACTCCACTGTGTTTCTATGAAGGCTCTCATTACTCGACATATATTTGCAAAAGTTCATAAATTGTGATCGTGCAGGTCTGTGTGTGGTTTGTTGTCAAAGTGGTGTTTCCGAACCTCTACATGCCATAAGCAGCCCGTTCCCACTCTAAACTTGTCAAATAGTGCTGCTCTGTCTGTGCTTTCAGCATGCGAGCTGAATGTTTTGGTGGCATTTCGGCACTCTGCTTCACCTTGCCATAGACTTTATGGACTGTAGCTGCTGCTGCAGGAGTGTGAGCTCCACACTATGGACACGTGTGAGAGTCTGCACACACGGTGACAGGGCTCACTGTTAGCATCACATGGCTAATGTTGATGCTATTAATGACAGTGTCCAGCTGTTTGATATCAGTGTGAGTTTTTTGGAACCATTTGTGTGTTGGATATTAGCTACTGCTGTGAGAGTGCAGCTTTGGAGACGGCTGCAACAGAAAGTCTGCTGATCTACCAGGAGGTCTTGATGGTCTGGGATTAGACCCCAGGTGCCGAAAGGATAGATTGCAGATATTGTTACTACTTGGTACTAATTTATTTTGGATGATACCTTAGACCCTCTGGAAATGTGGCTTGAAATAGTAGGAATGCACAGTGTCTCATTAAGCATCTGCAAAAATATGGGTGAAATTAAACATTCCCAACTATTAGAAAAGTGAGTTCAAAACAGCTCATTTTGAGGCCAACAACAACATTTCTCCAGACTGTGTGGGCGTGGCAGATCACATTTTGATTGACAACTTCTTGGATCCCACCTTTGTCAACTGTCCATGGTCTCCATGACAACCATGGAGCAAAACAGAATTGTTACAGCCCTATCTATCCCAGCCCAGAATGACACATCTGGTTACATTACATCTACAGTATTAAAAGGACCACTGAGGGATTTCAATCTGGCATGTTAAATTAGTGTTTCAAGTATGGTGTGGCTCCTTTAGCAACAGGGCCGTGTGTGTACGTGTGAGCGTATGGTGTGAGTGGGCGTGCGAGCGTGTGGGTGACATGACTGACAATGAAAGCATCAGAGTATACAGAGTAGAGCAGAGAAAAGGGTCTTCGCCAAGCAGTAAAAGTGGTCAGTTTGGAGATAAATGTGCAGTGTAAGTCACAGTTTTCAGTTAATAAATGCTGCTGCTTCTCAAGACCAAGTGGAGCTCTGTGTTATGCTTCCCAGCTGATGGTCGAATTGAAGAGAGTTAACCCTGAAATTACTTCGGCCCTGGAGGTGCACAAATCTTCCTTGTGCTCGCTGACTATGGTCAGGGAGCTAAAGCAGGAAAGGTATCAGGCATCAAGTGACACAGGACTATTGATTGGTTTTATCCATATTATGTAATATGGATTGAGGATAACCATGCCCAAATCAACCCAGCTTCAGGAAACTGAGGAAACTAAAATGACAATACTTCAAATTTGGATTGGGGCTAATGTCTGAGAGTTTTTAATGCATTTAAAACCCTAAATTACACATTAAGAAATTTTTGGGTGATGTGGGTTCCAAGAGGCTTTAAAGGTGTTAAGTACTGATACCCAGCCCAAGTACATGGCTAAATGAAAAGCAGATTGATGGCAATCTGCATAATAATTAGCCATGGGCTTCTCCTTGGGAGAATTTGTAGGCCAAAATGATCCTTTGGAGCAACAGGCAGTTCCCTCCTCAACATATGACAAATTGTTACTCAGCGTCCACAGCAAATCACTTGAGAGATGAATGTTTGCTGCGCTTTATCAAATTCACAGTATTAATATTTTGTGCTGTGGTGGGTTGACAGTTGCAGTTCATTCCACCTCCTTCATAACCCCCTCTGTCAGTTGTCCACTGAGTTTTTCATAGATTTAAAATAATAGCCTACTTCACACAAATTTTTATCCATACAGTCATCCCCGTAAGCTGGAAAATGCTTTTTCATAGATAACGAACAAAAGTTGAATTCAGCCTTCATGCATGGTCCAATGATGTCAAACATGCAAAGCAGGTGCACTGGCTGGCACATAATAGAGCACCAGTGCTTTTTCATCAGCATTTCATCATTCATTTGGTTGCATTATTGTAATGTAGTTTCGGCTCCAAGGTACGCCACTCAAACGGTTACATCTCGTTAAATAAAAACAGAGTGGCTGTTGCACAGGAGGTAGAGCATTTGTCTAAAGGTTGTGGTATGATCCCGGCCCCTTTAGTAAAAGTGTCCTTGGGCAAGATACTGAACCCCTAATTACTTCTGATGGCTGTTGGTGCTGAGTGTTAAGGTGATTGTTTATTTCCCTATGATATGCAGGTGGCAACTTGTAGAGCAACCCCTGCCACCAGTTTATGAATGTGTGTGTGAATGGTTGAATGCTGCTTGAGTGGTTGTTAAGACTATAAAAGCACTATATAAATGTAGTTAATTTAAAGGAACAAATGTGTAGGATGTAGTGCCATCTAATGGTGAGGACTGCAGATTTCAACCAGCTGAAACTTCTCCAATAAACCAAGCATGGACTCCCAGTTAGGATTCCTTTAGTGTTTATTGTTCAGGAGGTTTTTTACTGGGAGCCAAATCATCCACAGTGATTAAACTGTTAAAAAACCCTGAATAAAGTAGTTTCACATCACAAATCAGTGTTTTCTGATGTTGTTCAGTTCGTCCTGGACAGGTCGCTACAGCCTAGCATCTACTGATGTGTGCTAATATTTAGACATTCTGGCGGTTTTAATAGTGACCCGAATTGTCAGCAGAGGTCTCTTCCTTTCCAAAACAAATGGACCAGGAGATTCAAACAAGTAAAAAAAGCCTAATTTAGCAACTTAGCATTAACAAATCTGTTCTTCCAACACTGTTCATTGTGGAGGGGCAGAAGCTGTATGCAAATGGTCACTGGGCTACTGTAGAAACATGGTGGTGCTACATGGCATACTCCATAGACGAGGATCCACTTCCTATATAGATTTCAACGGCTCCTTCTATGGTAATGAAAACACACTCTTGTTTTCAGGAGATTATACAGTGAAGCAAAAAAAATTGGCATAGGTTATGCCTTTAGGCATCTTCCTGTAGGTACCTGGGCACTGAAATCGACCACAACCTGTCCTTCTCACAACATGCAGAAGGGGTCTACAAAAAGGCCCAAGAGCACATGTTTCTCCTAAGGAGGCTGAAAAGTTTTAACGTCAGACAGAGCATTTTAACAGAAGTATACCGGTCAATAATTGAATCAGTTCTCACATTTAACATTGCATCCTGGTACAATTTTCTCCCCTAAAAAAGCAAGAAAAAAACCCACCAGAATCATCAAACTTGCAGCTAAGATCACTGGCACCACTCAAACTTGGCTCTCAGAGCTTTACTTCAGGTGGTAAAAAAGGAAAGCAGACTGCATCACGAAGGACTCTTCACATCCCCTTCACAACTTTCAGTTTCAGTTATCACTTCAGCCAAATGTTTCAGAGCACCTCTGGCCAAAAGGAAAGCTCACAAGAACTCTTATTCCAACCGCAATACACATTTTAAACAAGGCAAGATAAGTCATTAACTTTTTTAATGTAGCTTTGCACATGTGTTTTTATTGATCTATGGAACTGTTGTGTGATTTATTGTGATTTTCATTTGAGTGTCATGCTTCACGTTGTTTGAGCCCCAGACTGAAGGCAAGTTTCTGTCAGTATATGATAGACAATAACTTTTTTTGTATCTTTGAATCTTGAATCTATTCTTCCATTTCTGCCTTTATTCCCTCCTAAATCCTAAACACTGGACCTTTATTAATCACTTCACTCAATTTATCGTCACTACAATCACTGATGGTGTTCTCACCTGACACTATCCAGTGGTGTTTCAGGTGGACGCGGAAGGCTTTTGGTGTCCTGATCTTACGCCAAAAGCACTGTCAAAGTGGTGGCATTTTGAGAACGGGCTGTATATTTCAACCTTGACGAGGCAATGTAATAGGGATGAAAGTGATTTGTAGGTCCTTATTCATCAAAGGAAGCAGCTGTGGTTTAATTTTCATTTTAGTCTGGAGCTTCTGTATTGCTGTATACAGGCAATCATAGCAGCTATTCAAGAGGTGAAGCATTGCTAATAGCTGTCACAACAGCCCATCACTGGACATCTTAGCATTTTCTTTTCATCCATAGGCCATAGGGTTTGTGAAATATTTTGAGATTTCACACAAAGAAACATACAATAGATCCAGACACACAGTTTGCATTTTAAATCCAGATGGTTCTTTGTAGGCGAACAACACATCCTGAGAGGACGAGGACTGAGAAAAACCTAGTTTTCTACAAGAAGTGTGTCACAGGAGCACTGAGCTCTGTCCAGCCTGCCAGGCCAGGAGTGGACACTTACACAGACACATACATTCACACACAAACACCAAAAACACTTGTGAGTCACTGTGCTCCTTCTCTGTCCGTCTATCACCCTGACCCAGATACAGTAGCTACAGGAGTGAGAGGGGGAGGGAAAGCCTGCATCCACAAGAACAAGAATCTCTCTGGATTGTGTACATTATTATGGTGTCTGAATTTCATTTCATGACCCGCTGCATCAACACTTGTCCCCTTTCACTGAAGCCACTTCTTTGTCATAGATATCTCACACTGCAGAGTGAACGCATGTCTCTGTGTGTCATCTTTTCTGTAAAAAAAACCCAGACAGACTGGTTTGGGCTTCTTTGCAGCTGAGGAACATGCGGTGGGGATGAATACAAGGGAACATAACAAGCTCATGTATGAATTCTACATAGGGCGCAGTTGGCAAACTAGCTGAGAAACTAAAATACGTTCTAATCCCAACTGGTCACATGATGCCACTCTGTCAGTGACCTTTCACGTCTACTCATGATTTTAGGTATTCTTCTGCATCATCTGTTTACACTCTGGGATGCTGTAATGTCAACAAATGCACATGGTGGGAGGAAGCAGCACGATCCTTATGTTTACACAGTAAACAATACAACAGTGCGAACTGTGACGATGGTTAGGATTAGGCAACAAAGTCACAGAATGTTTAGGCAAAAGAGGCACATGGTAAGTTGTAAAAAAAAAAAAAAACACACGCATGCACACAGAGAGCAAACTCCAGACTCCCGCACGGAAGTCAGTTGTTGGTGGGACCCATCCATCTTCCCACTCGCCTGCCAGCCCTATAAACAGGCTCCTTATATGACATTATTGGCAGCGTTATTACCTGATGCTGTCCTTCGGCATTTCATGCGTTCGTGGCTGGTTCCATCTGGCTGTGTTCTTAAGTGACGCCACCCAAGTGTGTTGCATGTGGATACACCTGGTGCTATAACAACCAGTCCAAACGCGTTCTCATCTGACACCATCCAGCTGCATTTCGTTTGGACACAGAAAGTGGCTTTTGGCGTCACGCTTGTATGCTGAAAGCACTGACAGATCAGCACTATTTGATGATCGGAGTGAGAACGGGATGGAAACTGCTAAAAGCAGCTAAAAGCTTGAGGGCTACTCGGCAGTGCTAGATGCCACAATAGCTCTTCTCCTGTTTTCTCTGATGTGGAACCCCAACCCCCCAAGTGGCCTTTTTGTTGTTAGTACCATACAGCACTGCATTAAAATAAGAGGCTGGCTAGTTTGTTAACTGTCACTTAGCAAGCCCGCTAACTTGGTCAATACGCTCACACCAGGCCCCCAGGAAGTGCGCTGTGTGTCAAAGCCAATTATCATTGTGGGAAAACAGTGTAATTACATCATCACAAGATGAACTGTGGAACAAAATGGCTTTTTTTTCCAGTGACTTACATTTTTTTGAGCATCACCACCCCCGCAAAATGGCCTGTTTCTGCACAGAAGACTATGTTCCCATAAATATTTATTGTAGTTGACACTGAGGTGACGTTTCGAGCTACATGCTCTTCACCAGACCACATCTTTTAAGAAAAATGTCCTTCTCTTTTGTTTCCTCCTGTCATCTAGCACCTTGTTTTTTGTCATCTGGATGTGCATGCTTTTGTGAACTTTCTACAGTTTGATTAGAGACTTGAGAAAAGTCCAGACAATATTTTGGCTCATCTCTATACACAGATATCTGCACTGAATGCAGATAAATCAGAACCAAAGCTAATAGAAAGCTCATTTGTCATCAGATAATAGCCATTGGGGATCAAGATTGCATCTGGGCCAAGACACAGGAGCTTAAAACATTTTTCCCAGTTGCTGCAGTTGTCAGCACTGCAGAGCTACAGAGATGTCAAAACAGGTGAGTGGCAACCTTTTCCTCTCTTAATTCCCTCCCATCCACTTGCTTTTTCTCTGTCCGGCCTGTCTTCAACCTGCTGGCTGCTGAGTTGTTCCAAAATACAGTTAGAGGGTTTAAACAGGCAGCCGTGAGATTGAGTTCAAACGGATGATTACTGCTCGCCCTCGTTTCCTTAGTCTCCATGTTCTCACTGGCCCTGGGGGTCAGGGGTCACCAGTAACCCACGGCGGTGTTGTGACACCACATTATTCTTCCCCCCTGCCGCCTAGTCACCATGTTGCGTTGTCATGGCAACAACAAGACAGAAAGCTTATCTAGATGCTGAGAAAATTGCACCTAAGCACTGAACCCCAGGGTGTAGCATGTGCACATTTGTGTGTGTGTGCGTGTGTGTGTAGGTGACATATGGTGTCCGCTGCATGGGGAGGTTGTGGCCAGAGAGGAGAAGTGAGTTCCTCTCATGCTGTGTAATGTTCATACACCCCCACAGTGATGGAGGTTTCCCAAATAATGAGGATGAGGCAGAGGGGCAGAAGGCAACACCCGGGCATCAAAAAAATATATATTTATGTCTTAAATCCTGACCTGAGGGTAAAGAGATTTGGGAAGGTGAGAAGTCACCTTAGCCTAATCAGTTTTTATAATGTGTGTGTCATGAAAGAGCTATCCAACTGGTTCTTTTTTACTTTATGCTTTATAGTTTTTTTTCCAGACACCAAAATCTACCTCCATTCACTTCACTTTCTAGAGCAGGACTCGGCAACCTATGGCTCGCGAGCCAGATGTGGCTCTTCTGATGACTGCATTTGGCTCCCAGATATATCTTAGCTGACATTTCTTAACACATTAAGTAATGAATAATTCCACTGACATTTTAAAGTAAAACATTACAGAAATCACAGTGTTCAAAATAACCTTCAAAATATAAAACATTCTCATGCATTTTAATCCATCCATCTATTTTCTACCGCCTCTGTTCAGGGTTACGGGTGGCTGGATCCAATCCCAGCTGTCCTTTGGGGTACAGGAGGGTCTGACACCAAAACTTTTTTTACTGGATCATGCGGTAGCCTACACGGGTCATTGTGAGGTCAAGAAGTAAACTTTCTTCCTTTTAATCAAATAGTCAGCTTGCTAATTTTTGAAGAGCAAACCCTTTTGACAAAGAAGATGGCGAAAAGAAAACAGATGAGGAGTACTGTACATTTCAGCACGAATGGACAGAGGAATTCACCTTTGTGGAGAGAGCAGGTTCTGCGGTGTGTCTAATATGCAGTGATAAAATTTCACAGATGAAACGGTCAAATATAAAGAGGCACTTCGACACACGCCATGCTACTTTGCATTGAAATATCCAGTGGGGGACAGAAGGAAGAAGGCATGCTAAGAGCTACTGTTCAGAGTCCAAGCTAGTCAGCAGCAACTCTGTGTATGGACCCGACAAGGTGACTGGAATTCGGCTAGCTTTGCTGCTTCTTTAGCACTAGTGAGGAACGGAAAGCCATTCACAGATGGCGAGTATGTCAAAACATTCATGCTTGATGTGACCAATGAACTTTTTGACGACTTTTCAGATAAAGACAAGATAAACGAAATACGAATAAAAGACATGCCTCTGTCAGCAAAAACTATTCACGATCGTACCATCATAATGGCAAATCAAGTGGAGGAAACACAAGTGAAGGACATAAATGCAGCACTATACTTTTACCTCGCTTTGGATGAGTCAACAGACGTAAGCCATTTATCCCAGTTCATTGTGATTGCAAGGTATGCTGCCGGTGACACACTGCATGAGGAAAGTCTTGCTGTTTTGCCAATGAAAGGGTTAACAAGAGGGGAGGATTTATTCAAATCTTTCATTGAGTTTGCTGAAGAAAAAAATCTACTGATGAATAAACTTATTTTGGTGTGTATTGATGGTGCTCCGTGTATGGTGGGGAAAAACAGAGGATTTGTAGCGCGTCTTCGTGAACATGAAAATAGACCCATCCTAAGTTTTCATTGCATTCTACATCAGGAGGCGCTTTGTGCTCAAATAAGTAACGAGCAGCTTGGTGAGGTGATGTCGCTGGTCATTCAGGTGCTCAAGTTTATTGTTGCCCGAGCTTTAAATGATCGACAGTTTAAAACACTGCTGAATGAAGTTGGGAATAATTATCCTGGTCTGCTTTTGCACAGCAATGTACGTTGGTTGTCAAGAGGGAAGGTGGTCAGCCATTTTGCGGCTTGCCTGAGCAAAATCTGGGCTTTTCTTCTTTGGCTCCTGAAGTTTTACTATCTCGTGGACATGACTGAACATCTGAACCAGCTCAATGTGAAAATGCAAGGCATTGGAAATACAGTCTTATCCCTTCAACAAGCAGTGTTTGCATTTGAAAACAAGCTGGAACTCTTTATCGTGGATATTGAAACAGGTCCTTTACTACACTTTGAAAAACTGAGAGAATTTAAAGATGCGTGCACAGCAAGTGACCCACATTTTGATCTCCAGCAGCTAGCTGGCTTCACATCTAATCTGCTGCAGTCATTCAAAGCACGCTTTGGAGAATTTCATGAGCACACTCATCTTTTTAAGTTCATCACTCATCCACACGAGTGTGCAGTGGACAAAGCCAACCTGAGTTACATCCCTGGTGTCTCCATTAGAGATTTTGAGGTAGAAGTTGCTGACCTGAAGGCCTCAGACATGTGGGTGAATAAGTTCAAGTCACTGAATGAAGATTCGGAAAGACTTGCACGACAGCAAGCAGAGCTGGCGAGCAAATACAAGTGGACAGAAATGAAAAAACTTCAACCCACAGACCAGCTGATTGTCAAAACTTGGAACATGCTTCCTGTCACATGTCACACACTGCAGCATGTGAGTAGTGCCGTATTGACCATGTTTGGCTCTATGTATGCATGTGAGCAGTCGTTCTCACATTTAAAAAACATCAAGACCAACCTACGATCACGTTTAACAGATGGAAGCCTCAACGCCTGCATGATTAGTATTTTATTTATTATTGGTTAGCTTCAGTATAACAATGTTATAAAAAGAATAAATTCAGACACTTATTATACTCTAAAATTATTGGTCTTACTTAAAAATGCAGGCATTTAGTTGTATTCAGTGTTAAAAAATATTATATGGCTCTCACAGAAATACATTTTAAAATATGTGGCTTTCATGGCTCTCTGAGCCAATAAGGTTCCTGACCCCTGTTCTAGAGGCTTTTTCAACATCATCACAGATTTTTAAATAATAATGCACCAATCAATGGCATCCATTAAGGTCACTGTAGCTACTCTGGTCTTAAGAATTAATGGCCATGCTTCGCACTGATGTTTTCGGCAGATTTATTTGCTCTCTCTCTGTTTCCTCAGACACCTCAAACACCTCAGAACACCATAAAAACTACAAAAAAATAAGACATAAAAGCTTAAAAAGAACATACATTTTCCACTCACTTTTAAAGTCTCTCAAGCTAGAGCCCATTGTTACGCAGTCCAATAAGCATGACATAAATGTCCTAAAATAAAATAAATAACTTAACGCTATGGGCTTGAGTACAACACTCTGCAACTGGATACTGAATTTCCTCATATGCAGACCAAGGAGAGTTGGGATTGGCAGTCTCACCTCCTCTACATTAGTGCCTAACACTGGAGCCCCCCACGGCTGTGTGCTCAGCCCCCTTCTGTTCACACTGTACACCCATGCAGGGACGGTTTTTGCTATGGGCAATGTGGGCGACCGCCCAGGGCGCAATCTATTTGGGGGCGCACGAGCACCCGCAAAATAAATAAATAAATAAATAAATAAATAAAAATCGCAAGTTTTCTACCGCTCATTTCCACCTTATGTTAGTGGAGTAGGTGCGGGGCGCCCTTACTATCATGTCAACTTTCTGCTGTCTGTTCTCATGTCTACAGGTTGTGTGCGTCAGAAGAAAAGGCAGCAGGGAGACAGGAGGGCGATCAACTCACAGCTGCAGAGGCTGTGAGCAGGCTGAGTTTAACTCTTAGAGGAAAAGCAAGGGGGGGGGGGGGGGTAGACTGACCTGTTATGATCCCAGCTGCTTCCAAATAAACTGTATTTCATTCATAAAATTAACATAGATACTTTTACATTTATTGCGCTATGTGAAAATGTAAAAACTGCCACAACTGTCGGGTTTTTACTGGAACTCACTTTAATGTCTGACCGCATTAAATCCGTCAAGCGTCTGCATAACTCTCAATACGCAATACAGAGCTTCCGCTCAGAACTACTTCCTGTTGCAGTCCTTTCAACATAAGAGCATGTTGGAATATGCTGAACATCACCACATGGGCGTTTGACAGAGGGAAAAGGTAATGATGTTAAAGGGGTTTGCCCAGGGCGCAAAACTACCCAGGACCGCCTCTGCACCCATGACTGCACTCCCAGACATCAGGAGAACTCTATTGTGAAGTATGCAGACGACACCACCATCATCACCATATTACAAACAATGATGAGAGCTCATACTGGAAGGAAATCAACACTCTTGCAGAGTGGTGCACAGAGAACAACCTACTGCTCAACGTCGGAACCAAGGAGCTGAATGTTGATGTTAGAAAAAGAAGGACACAGAGACACACAGCCCTGTCTACACTAGTGGAGGTGAGGTGGAGCAGGTGAACAGCTATAGGTTTCTTGGAATCACTATCACTGAGAACCTATCTTGGTCATCACACATCACCACCCAGGTTACAAAAGCACAGAAAAGGCTCTACTACCTACGGAAACTTAGGAAGGCTAAATTCCAGAGCAAGATCCTGGTTAACTTCTACAGAGGAGCAATAGAAAGCATACAGACTGGAAACATCACAAACTGGCATTGTTCATGCAAAACCCAGGACAGGACAGCCCAGAACATCACTGGTTCCCATCTACAGGGCATCAGTGACCTCGGTGAAGTGAGGTGTCTGCACAGAACCCAAAGGATACTGAAAGACAGCAGCCAGCCAGCCCAGCCACAGTCTGATCACCCTGCTGCCATCTGGAAAAAGATACAGTATCCACTGCAGAACCACCAGACTACAGAGCAGCTTCTTTCCCCAAACTGTGAGACTCCTCAACCCCTCCTTCGACGATAGATGTAGCAGGATGTATGGACTAATTTTAATTTCATGTTTTTCTAAACTATGTTACTGTAAATAAAACTACTTGTACCTTGTAAAATGACCAAAAATGCACAGCCAATGTCCATATAAGGCACATTAATAACATCATATATAAACATGAAACCACATTAAATAACAATAACCATGTGCGTCTGTAGCACCATGTGCAGAATATTGTTACTCTAGGGTCGAATGATCATCATCTGCAGCCATGTTGCTCTTACCCACAATGCTACTGACCTATGACCTCACCACACGACATCACATTTCCCATAGCTACACTAGGTTACTCCCTGCATTAAGTAAAGACCTTACATTAAATGCAATACTTTTATTTTTACCTAAACATTTTGAGTATCTTTAGACGCATTTTTATCAAACTTTTAGCAATCTTTTTCACCCTTGAAACCTGGACCTGCATTCAGATACCTTTAAAAAGCTATTAGACCCACAGAAACCTAAGAAATTTGATTTTATTTCTTTTGAAATAATGTCCAAAAAATTCAACAAATTAGTAAAAGGTGACAAGAAAGTTATCCGAAAAATGAGATTAAAAAAAAAAGAGGAAATGGTTAAAGAAATTCCAGAAAATAGGGAAATGTACTGAAAATGATTAATAATGATAATGATTTATATTTAAAATTAAGTTAAAGAAAAAAAGAAAAATCTAATAAATAGACAAAATAAATATTTTTTTTAAAGGTAATTTTCTTTTATTTATTTTTTACTTGTTTTGTATTTGTACTTAATTACTTATATATATATTTTTTTACATTTATTCATTTATTTTTTTCAAATGTTTGGGCCATGTCTTGTTAGAGTGGTGTTGCCTTCCCCCCATATTTTTTAAATAAATCAAACCAATTTGCTCAGGTGTCTAAGGTTTAACACCTTATCTATTGCCTTTTTAATGACTTTATGAACTGAGATGAATATTTATTCATAACTGAAATATACAATTAACACATCAATGAAACTGTCTCTGAAACAGTTACAGTCACGGACTAGACATCTTTCCCCACACACAAGATGTGATAAATTAGGTTGAAATAAAATACAAGAGCGTCTCCTCATTAGCTGTTGGCATGACCAGCTGGACTTGGCTTCCCAAGATACATCAAAACTCCTCACACACTGAAGCCTGGACTCAGGACAACCCATCATTTGCCATGGGCATGAAATGATCAATATGGATTATACAACCTGCCTCCACAACTCTGCTCCTATAACTGGGTTCAGTGACGTTAGTCAGCTTTGGTATGAAGCAGAGACCTTGGGGAGCTATTATTGAGATATTGCAGCTCTCACTTACAAAAATGTTTGTAGAAAGCAAGTTGTAGTATTTTATGAGGCTATCAGATAACCTCAGTAAAGAAACATCAGATCATCTGCAGTCAGCTGTGTTGACTCTCAATTTAGAAATGTGACAAAAATACAGTTTACTAATTGTTTTGCAGTACCATGTGACATGGTAACATCCAGGTGTTTAGTTGTTCAAAATGGTCTGTTATGAAAGAAGAGGTCAGGTAATGTCGTACAAAGCACAAGATGGGTCAAACAGTCACAGGACTTTCACTAAGGACACTGTCGTTCATGTCCCTTGTGAAACCAAAAGTCAATCTTGAGTAATTTTATTCTGTGAAATGTGGAGGTATGTACAGACACCAAGAAAGGCATTGCTTACAATATTTTTTTATGTTCTTATCTCAAGACCACAAGTTAATTATTTCATTATCTCGAGAAAACAAGCTTTAGTATCTATCTCTTATCTCGCAATCAACCCCTTATCACAAGAAAACAATATGATAATGAGACAACAAGATAAATTCAAAAATGTTGTTTATGCAGGTATGGCACATTACCTTCATTACATTCATTATTATATTAATATTTTTGTTTGAAAGCCAAATCATGATCTTTTTAATAAATCTAACCAAGGAGTTTTGGTGCAACTGCAGCTGTTTCACAATGTTATGTTTAGAACTATAACCACTAAAGGTCCTTAAACCAGGGTTTATGCTGCTACATATTGATTTTATGCTTTTGGAGCTTAACCATCATTAGAAGTGCTACTGAAATAGATACTGTTTGGTAATACATTTCACCACACTCTTGGAGCACAGAGCATATTCTGGGCACAGACGAAGCAGTAGACCAGCAGTGAAAGTGAAACTTAATCACTAATTGAATTGGGTCTAAAAGTTTTCTTTCACTCACCTCAGCAGCAGCTGCTCCTCTCATCCATCGATGTGATCTGATTAGCTTTGATCGCATCGATTGATAAGTTATCCACCCCATGACTCAAAGTCCTGATGTCCTGCTGAGGAAGAAAAGAACATGAGGAGTTAAGTGTGTGCTTGGTTCATGGACCAACAAAAATGTTGGACTTTTGAGACGAGACTCAGAAGAAGAAACAAGGACTGCTGGCTGTCGGGTTTTGTTTGTTTATTTTACTCTTCCCAAAGCTACTAATATTTTTCCTTGAGCCTTCCTGAGTGACTTGGGGGAAATGCATTACTTTTTTTGTCCCAAATGATGTGTTAAAGGACTGCTGGAAATTTAAAAATCCAATGATAATAGGAATTCTAAATATTTTTTTTAGTTCAGTGGGCCTGCAGTTTGGTGGGCATGTTTTCTTTGAAAATTGTCAAAAAGTTTTAGAGGAAAATAAATCAGCCAATGAATTTTAGAGAAGAAAATAAGGCAGAGGTCCAAGCTAAGCCCCCAGTGTCTTCAAATACTGGAAACAGCACTGACTTAAACTTTTTGCAGCTTATTCTTGCAGTAATGCTTTATTTCATTTTGTTTTAAGCCCATGCGGTTTGTCAAATAAAATTATAGGCTGTAATTTCTATTATGTGCAGACCTTACCCTAATAACTAAGGAGAAATCTGGACCAAGTGGCTGGAGCAGTTGGTAGCCATTGATTTAGTTATTATGTGCGATCAAGCATAATAGGACCAATCCAAAAATAACTGACTCTACTAATTGTTTGCAAATTGATGTAGGTCCACTCCGATCACTTTTTTCATGCCACATAATCTAATTAGTCTACACAGAAAGTAGCCTTTTTTTATGACCTTGGAGACAAACAAACAGCATTAACAACTGATGATTATAACACTCCTTTTATTATGTGTATGGCACTTTAATACGTCCTCTCCCTTCAGCTGTGTGATTTCTAAACAGAAACACACACTTTTGGATGCTTAATAACAGATAAGGTGAAGGGAAGCAGACAGGGTCCGCCTGTCTTTGTCTCTCTGTCTCTGCCTCTCTCTCGCTGTGTGATAGTCCTCTTATTGTGCACACTGATAACTGATTGTTGAGGTCGACAGTTTTAAGGAATCAATGTTCATTTACAAGTCTGTAAACACCCATCACACACACACACACACACACACACACACACACACACACACACAAACACAAAGCACACAGTCGGTCTGACGTAGATCTAGATGTGAGTCAGACAGAATGGATAGCTATTTCTGTAAGGGCTATCAACTGTGCTCTATTTCCCCGTAAAAGAGATAAGACACGCCCACCCAGAATAGTTTGGCCCATGAACGAAATCAGCTGATAGCGCTGACAAGCTGTCCGTCAAACTCTAATGTACCAGTCAAGTCTCGATTGAACCAAAGCCAATCAGTCCAGCAGACTGAAACACAGCTGGCAGGAGGAGAGGGACTGAGTCACTCCTCTGCAATATCTTTCCATCTTCTATCCCTCCCTCCTCCTCCTCTCATCTGCTTCCTTTCATTTTTCATTATTTCATCATGTGGTTTCATTCAGATTGAGATCCTTGTCTCAGGAGGAGCATGAGCACAAAAGAATCCATAAAAATGATAATCAAAATAAACAAAACAACGCAGCAGCCAAACAGTCAGACAGGGATGCGTTTTATGAAAAACAAATTCAAGCCTCAGAGAAAATGTGACACGTGAGTTAATTTAAAGTGATTTTGCTTCCTTTTATAAGACACAGCAGCGCACAGGAGGCCTGTCTTGTGTCATGTTGAGGATTGAGGGGTGCGGTGTTTGAGTCTGACTTGCAGTATGACCTGAAACTATAAATTATGGATTTTGGAGCAACACAGTAGTTTGAAAAGTGGAGTCTGGTGGATACTTTGAATCTGACGCAATTCATTTCCCGTCTGCAACATCAACTTTTTGATGTACACCTCCCTGGTGACTGTGAAATGTATTGCCTCTAACAAAAAAAAAGGCACCAAGGGGAACTATATCTTCAAACTAGGAGGCAGCATGAGAATAGAAAATGGCTTCATAATCGAATTCAAAGCTTATGCTTTTTTCTTAACATTAAAGAAAAAAATTCAACATTCTGGGAAATTAGCTTATTCGATTTCTTTGGGAAGAGAAGATCAAAACCAATCTTATTTTAACATAACTCAATATAACTGCCTTAGCTCAGCATAAAACAAGTGGAAATAGGAATCATCATTCACATAAAGTCTTGTAAGCTGCAGATTTTGTGCCTATTTTGTGTTGTTACTGAAGATTTAAGCCAGAGCACAGCATTGTCCACTAGTGATATATTTTATTTACTCATATTAAATAAAAAATGATCAAATGTGAATTTGTGAGCATTTAGAGGTGCTTAGAGATTTCCCTGAAAAAAGCAAGTCTTATTTATTTGACTTCTGGGTTAAACCACTACAACAGAGCCAGCTCCAGCTCTGCAAGCCAAAATAAAAGCAAACAAAAGTCTGTTACCAGGCCACTCCTGTTTCAAATTTTGAAATTCTCATATCAGATTAAAAGCCCTATAGTGTTTTATTTATGGTTCAGCCTTATGCTAGGTTTTGACCTAGTCTTGTTGGGAAAATATTGGCTGAGGAAGTCTAAAAATTCTTCATCTAGTGAAAAAGCTGGCACGTTGACAACACTTAATTAAATAAATGTTGGGCATCTTATGCCATCAAAGAGAGGAATGCAAGACAGAAATATGTCAACACAGGACTATTATGCACAAACCCTTAATAGTAATGGTACATTAGCTAACTAGCTAGCTAGCAACCAAGAAATCAATACACTACTAGCAATGTTTTGTATGCTTGTTATGAGGAAAAAGCACCATAATACATGGAAACAACATTAAGATAATACGATGGTTATCATTTCTTTTATTGCTTTTGCACCCATCCACCAGCCCTAACACTTACCCCTTTAGGCTTTTCCTATATCCCAACAAGAATTAGGACACACTACCCCAAGACATGGAGGAGCAAACTGAGAGGCAAGTGTTAGGGGCAAGGGGAAGTGGTGTCGCGTGCCAAAGGCAATATATATTATTATTGTATAATAATGATATCCTGAAGGGGGTGCCAAAATTGTGCCAAGAAAAAAAAGGTCCAAGTGAGTCATCACAGTCTGAACAATACACAATGCTTAAAGCAACTGGACATCAGAGGACCTTTTTACACCCATCTATCAGCACAAAGCTGTTACAATACACAGGAGAATATATCTACTTCCACCTCAGCGATGCATCTAACTAGTAGTACACTCACCTCATAAACTACCACTATACAACTGAGAGAAGTGTCAACACGTTCTCATCCCAACTCATCACATGGTGCCACTCTGTCAGTGACCTTTTGCATCTACTTATGACATTTTAGGTATTTACCATGACGTCAACAAATGCACATGATGGGATGACACAGCAGATCCTTATATTTACACAACAACATATGGCAACCGACGCAGATCATCACATTGGTTAGGATTAGGCAACAAAGTCAGGGATGGTTAGGTTTAGGCAAAACAGGCACATGGTGTGGTGTAGGAAAAAAACGCATAATATCCACACAGGAAGCACACTCCGGATTCCCCTGTGAAAGTCAATTGTTTGTGGGACCCATCCACCTTCCAACAGCCCGCCCTATGAGCACAGTCGCGCTCCTTATGTTATGTTCTTACTGGCAGCGTTATTACCTGACATTGTCCTTCAGCATTTCACGCATATGGAAGCAATTCTGTCTGTAATGCGGCCTGTGCACGTTGCATGTGGATGCACCTGGTGCAGTCTGGCCGTCGTATAATAACAACGCCACCATTCTGTTCGAGTGTGTTCTCGTCTGACACCATCCAGCTGTGCTCAGGATGCAGAAGGTGGCTTTTGGCGTCACTGTCATACACTGAAAGCATTGACAGAGGGGGCATATTTAACAAGTTCGGCATGAGAACGGGCTGGAAGTGTATGCGGCGAGAGAGAAAATGTAAAAAAAATAAATGAAATTGAGTTGAAATCAGAAGGAACAGCAATAATTAACGTCACCTGTGACCAACCGTTGGCCACAACAAACAGCTCTCAGAAGTTCATTGAGTTACATTATAATGCGTTCAAGCTCTTTTCAGTAAAAATGAGCATTGGGTGAAAGTCAACTATAACATTGTAATGATGTGTTCAATGTAAAAATGTAGTTTTGGGTGAGAAAGGCCGGGGGATGCTCGCCTAGGGCACCAAATGTGCAAGTTGCAAGAAATGCACTGGGATTGAGCCTTAGTCTAAAGGCATGACATTGTTAATGATCTTTTCTTGTACCTTTAACTCATTTCACGGCAAGAAAATCATGTCTAGCTGTTTTTTCTCCTCAACCCTCCACACCTCTCTCTGTAAAGCCTTGACTGTGTTTGGTTTTTACCAGGAAATTTTTGCCTATTGTCCTCTGTTGTGCATAATGTTCATTATTCTCTCCTGAAGCACACTGACCAGAGTTGCCATGGAAGCCAGTGCAGATGGAGAGAGAAAGTGATACATACAGGCGCTACAGGTGCAACATGCTGAGATATAATTGCATTATGTTGGTGTCAGTAGATACTTGAACAGCGTGCTGCGCTGCAGTCCAGACTGTACTGTAAGAAAGGCTTTGTGTGGAATTTGAGTCATGCTCAGAAGTGATTTTTTTTTCTCTGCTTTTAAACACAGAGAGGCAGAGTGAGTAGTCAGGCCTTGAGAGCTAAATAAATATTTTATCATCTCCAACCCTGTCACATTATTTTGACTCAGCCAAAAAACAGTGCACTGCACCGGCATCCACAGCCAATGCACTTTACTGCTAAATTGAACATTTTCACTTTCATTCCAGGTTCGCCAAAGCACTACAGGCTTATCCCCGAGGTCATCATGGATGTCAATAGCCTGAGTAGATAGAAATCTTTCATTAACCTTTCATTTCTTTGCAACCTCCACAAATATTCAACAGAATGCAAAACCGCAGCATCCAATTTGTCCTTGAGCGAGAATACGAGATGGGAAAAACATATAATGTATTGGAACACCATTATGCAGTTTAGATTTCTTGGTGTTTGAGGGATTTTGAAAAAGTATTGCGACAACATTATGGCTTTATTGAAAAGCAGCACAGCCTATTCTATAGGACTTGGAGACCCTTGGAGTGGGCAAACAGAGACTATGAATCATGCTGTTACAGCGAGTACAACAAATTGGTGCATTGCATCTTTCTGTGGTGATGCTTGGAGTGCTGATTTACTGTAGAGCCAGCGTTTACTACCAGAGAGGCCAGAGTGAGAAAAACAAGTCAGAAAGGTAAAAAAACATGATATAAAAATCTACAATTTAACTCTTTCAAATGACAGGAGTAGGAATGTGCAAAACTACAGTATATTCTTCATGTTTAGAGAGTACCCCAGGAATGAGCCCTAGGTTTAAAAAATCCTGAAAGTGGTGTTCACTTGTGAATGATGATGTGAAGGATGATGCTAACTTCCACATTAGCCTATAGAAAAATATTTTCCCTGGTCCTCTCAAGTGTTAAAAATAAAGGAAGGACACAATGTTCAGAAATATAGAAAGATGTGGAGACTTTAGGTAGTGTGTCTCTCAAAATTCTTAAACTCTGAATACCAAAAATCTGTTGTAACGGTAAAACTCAGCAGTGCTGATCAAATATCAACTGAGATTCAATTTCTGCACTGTCAATTTCTCTCCCAGAGAGAAGTACACTGTGTAGATGTGATAGCGACAGTTTGTGAACAGGATGTGGCGCCATCCTGCACAGTAACAACATGACGGAGATCATACATTATCTATCTATCTATCTATCTATCTCTCTCTCTATATATATGTTAGTATGTATGTATGTATGTATGTGTATGTATATGTATATGTATATTTAGGGGTCCCCCTGGTGGATGGATAGATGGATGGATGGATGGATGGATGGATGGATGGATGGAGTTTGCATTTCATCATAACCCAGCAGGAGTGTTTATTGGCAGCACAAAGCATTCTGGTAGTTGTAGGTTTACTACCTGTTGAGCAAAAGTGTCTCTCAAGTGTTTCTCTATTCTTGTAGCACCAGTTTCAAAAGTATTTGCATCTTTCTACTGTATGGATAGCCTTGTTTTATGTGAGGGACCTGCTTTATATCGGTGAAATACTTTTTTTAAAATACTTGAAGAGTTTGTGTTGGTGGGGTCCAGGGCCTTTTTGATGCACAGCTGCAGATGGGAAGACACTCTCTTTGTGGCATGAGATTTTGGTCCTGATGAACTGCAGCCCCCTGCCAGAGGGGATTGTTTCCAGGAGTTTGTGTTGCAGGAGAGGTCATCCACAGTCAATCCTGGCCATCTAAGGGTTCTGGAGTTGTACAAGTCCTGAAGGACCGGCAGATTGCAGCCAGACACTAGAGCAAATGATGCGCTGTGGACTGCCCTTGTCCTTGGCAGTGGCAGCAGCGTACCAGATGGTGATGGAGGAGGTGAGGAAGGACTCAGTGATGGCAGTGTAGAAGTGCACCATCATTGTTTTTGCAGGTTGAACTTCCTCAGCTGCTGAAGTGAAGGGCTTTGGATGCTCCGACAACAAAATAACCACAACATCATAAATAGCCAATATGTGGAATATTTTATTCACTAGCTCAGTGATTCCAACGAATCACCAGGGGTAGGAGCTTCTATTCTGGTGCAGAGATGAGAGCAGGGTGTGCATTGCAGTTCCCCAAAATGACTGTCTAGATAATATTTACAGTAACACAGAAAACATAGCAGCAGACGTGATTTTTCTGGTTCAGACTTGAATGATTTCCACTGAGTTTTGACCCAGACTCTGAAATAATCTTGCGGCAATTTCTACTCACAGGTCATGAAATATTCACCTCGTATCAAATGAATAATATATCCAGTATTACTCACTTGTACTCAAAGGCTGTTCCAGTGCTTGGTCTCCCTCAGTCGAGGGATTGTCACAACAGGACAAGAAATGAAATGCATCTAATCATATATGCTGCTAGCATGAGTTATATAAGCAATAATGTTACTCGGGGACAGATGGAATTTTTTTTTTATAAACAGTGCATGAATGATGATGACATATTTTGACATGGTGCATGTAGTCCTGACATGTTTTAGATGAAAACTCACTGTTTCCAAACCAAAGCCTAGATCAGAGGATACTCAAGTTGCTTTGCTTGGGGGCTTATATTGCAAAAATGACAAGAGACCAGCCCCATACATGTTTCTAGAATTTTTTAGGATTACAGCAATCTTTTTAGAGATTTTAGGACTTTTCTGAGATTTTAGGATTGGATTTTCTCTACTTCACTTCATATGCTTTTGAAATAATTTCAATTCAGAGTGCTATAAATGGAAAACCTAAATGGAGAACATGTTAAATGTTGTACCCATCCCCCCAGACCTCCTCATAGACTCCTCTCATTGCTCCTTCCACTCTCATTCCCTCTAACACAACCTCTATCTCATCTGTCAGTCACCACAGTGAGCAGCAATTTTTCCTCCCTTCATTCCTTTACTCACTCATCCTTCTTACTATCCATACAGGCACCACTGATTTAGAAAGAGCATTAGTAGGAGACTCACGCAAGGGAATCCAACCTTGGCTTCATCTGACACAAAGCATTATAACAGACACGGTGACGAGCTGCAACACAACTGTAGTTTTGTTTGCTCCGGAAGGCCTTTGAGCTCTACTACAACAGAAATCATGAGAGCATTGTTGGCGTTTATAAAATGTTAGGACACTCTATCATGATGTATGTAAAAATACAATAGATACTAGTGATAGAGATTCAACATATTCTCATCCAAAGTTGTACATATTGCCGCTTTGCAGCGGACTTCCAAGTCTACATATTACGCTCTAGGTATCCTTCTGCATCTGCTCTTTATGCTTCAAGATGCCGTCACCGTCATGTCAACACAAGCACATGGTTGAATTACGCTGCACAAGGATATAGTTAGCAACAACAGCACATGGCAACCAACGCCAGGACGTCAACAAACGTACATACTGGTACGGTTGGTTAGGACTAAGGAAAAGAGGCACATGGTAAGGTATAGAACAAAACATCACATTCACGAGAAGAGAAGATTGGACTTCTGCATGAAAGTCCAGGGTTTGTTGGACTAATCCAACACCCCTCCTGCCCGCCCTTCAGGCACCCTTGCTCTCCTTATATTACGTCATAACCGGCAGCACTTCAACCTGACGCCATCCTGCTGCATTTGATGCAAACATGACAGATTCCATCCAGCTGCAATCTCAAGCGATGCCACCCATGCGCATATCTGGTGGATGCAGCACGTGCTGGCTGGTTGGCTGCCAGCGTATGATAACACTTGGACCAGCTATGTAAGAAAAAAAAAAACACTGGTGAACACTACTGATTTTTTTTTTTCATATTTATTTATTTTTATTATTTTTATTTTTATTGTTTTTGTACAGCACCTTGGTCGACTCTGGTTGTTTTAAAAGTGCTTTATAAATAAATCTGATTGATTGATATTTCACGCAAGACAAGAGCTTGGTTTGTTCATAGAGTCAATAAATGAACAAATGCACATTTCTCAAAATGTTGAACGACTAACAATAGATAGAGCTTATTAGCTTATTTAGATTTTATATGGATTATCACACATATACATACAATTATGTATATCATGTACCACAGTTGCGCTACTTGATGGTGGGTCAACAATTTTGGGGCCACGGTCTCAGAATAGCAGGTTGGACCCAGAATGAAAAGTAGAGGCAGTGATTTTACATTAAATAAAATGAACTTACAGCAAGAGTCCAAAATCAGGCAGGCAGCAAAGGCAGATCCAACAGAAAACCAGGAACACTGAAACACTGAGAAATAAACTCAGAAAGCAGGCACAGACGAGGAAGAAAAGAAGCGGGCTGGTGTATAGAGGGAGTGAGTGATCTGGGAGTGCAGACAGGTCAG
This sequence comes from Plectropomus leopardus, assembly GCF_008729295.1. Lineage (NCBI taxonomy): Eukaryota > Metazoa > Chordata > Actinopteri > Perciformes > Serranidae > Plectropomus > Plectropomus leopardus. The sequence continues at coordinate 27,969,121 of NC_056480.1, forward strand.
CAGCAGGTGAGGTGACTGCAGCCTAATGAGGGACAGGTGACACTAATCAGGGCGAGCAGACAATCAAGACTGGAGGGAAAACACAAACCAGACTTGACACATATATAACAAAATAAAACACAAAGCATGACTAACTGAAATGCAAAAAAGTAACACCTAAAACCCCAAACCTGGAAAACCAAATGCCAAATAGTCTTAAACAAAGAGTCTGAGGGCCTCTGGACACAGAACAGGACTGTGACAGGTGCTCTCTCATCTCAACATGTGACATATTAATGCTTTGGACAGACTCTGTATAAAGATACATTACAAAAAAGAGGTAAACTTATTGCCAGAAAAAAATAATAAAATAAAATAATCAGGTCCCAGCACTATTAAAAGCCTTTATTTCAACGGGCTAGAAACAATGAAGTAAAGGCTTTTTATATTCTTCACACCATCTTGAGAGCCTGGATTTGGTCATTTCAACATGACGTCGTGAAATGACAAGAATGTCTTTAAAAAATGCCAAAAGCTTTTAAAGAAAAAAAGGTCAACATTTTATAAACAAAACATGCCATGGAGGGCATGTTATATTTTGGGGGTAAAATAAACACAAAATGAAGCTATTTGGAGAATGTATGGTCTCAACATTTGCCTCAAAGTCATGGAAATTTACAGGTAAAAATGTGTATGAAGCATAAATACAAGAAAACACTGGGGAAAAGTACTTTAGAATCCAGCTGTCAAACTTCTTTGGAACTACAGTAACTATATATCATACACTTGTACCTGCAACAGTACAAGATGAAATCCTGACTCAGTGAGCCCATGCTGTGGGACATTCCCACACCTCGCCCTGCCTCACTGTCCCCCTTGGCTCCAATGGCAGGTTATATAACCAGTCCTGTCCTCTGCTGTTTCGTCCCATCTCACCCTGTCCTACCTCCCGTCCCTTCCTGTCCTGTCTGTTTCCATTACTGGCTCCTACACCTCCTCCCCTCTCTCTCTTTTCTGTGTCCTCAACTACCCAACAGATATCTTGCATCATTTAATGTAATCACGTGTGGAGTCTTGTGGGGGGATGTTGGCGCTCCATATGGCCTATTAAGAGTTAAAAGACCTGACAGGTATTTGCCAGTGTTCTGTCCTCTAATTAATGCACTCCTCCCCCAATTGTCTTCCTCTTCTTTGTTACTCCGCCTCTCTTTTTTTGTTCAGTCTTAAACAATCGAACACATTAATTCCTCCGTGGATCCTGACAGCGTGGCAGGAGTTCACTGTATGACAGCCAATCAAATGTTAATCGCTGTCTCAGAGGAACGCCGCTCTCCCCAGCCCGCCATTTCCTCCCTCTCTCAGTCCTTTTATTAAACCATCTTTTCCTTCTCCTCCAAGGGTGCGCTTTCAGACTTTCTTTGTTCGCTTATATTAACGCTGTGCATCACAGTGGGCATGAGCGCCACAGCCCTCCTCTGACAGGTTGAGTGGTTTTTGACAGTCAGGGATGTTACGAGCGTGTTGTTGCGATGCTTTAATTCTCAAATAATTCACATCTTCCAAACAGCCCCAGAGCTATATTAGTGTCTTTAATAGGCCATAACAAGGTGGCATTTAATTCTAAGTAGCTGTTTTGTGGCCCCTCAATCACAACTCCTTGTGTTTATGAAAGGTTTTATCTGCAAGATGCTCATTTAGATGTTGTGCATTTTGTTCATATTTGTGCTGGGCGTGTGATGTTTTCTCACAGAGCTTCACAGAGATCATCTGCACATCAAATACTCAGTCTGAATGCTTCATGTGCACCAAAAGACTTTTCCCATGAAAGACTAGCCAAACACTGAAGGTCCACACAGCAAATTACTTTGATGAAGGGCTACAGATGAGGAAAACATAGATTTATTTTTAAAAATATCACCTAACAGCTGTTTTACCCGCAATTGAAAGTGCATTTGACCACTTTGTCCTCCGAGTTGCATCACAGCAGCAGAGTGAATCCCCCCAAGGAACACAGAGCAGGGAAAGGATGATTCAGAGTGTACAGTGTCGTGAGAGCAAAATCAAACACCACAGACATTGGGTTTTCTCTGTGCTTGTATCGCTTAGTCTGTCTCTTTCTTTTATCAGATTCTTTCACTTTCTTTTATTGGATTCTTTCACTTTCTTTTTGTATTTCTGTTTAAAACTGTACAGCCCATTCTCACTCTGAACTCGTCCAAAAGCGACTGTCTGTGCTTTCAGCATAAAAGCGTGATGCCAAGGGCCACCTTTTATGTCCATATGGAGTGCCACTGGACAGTGTCAGATAAGAATGCGCTTGTTATGGCGTTGTTATCATATGTTGGCGGACGGGCGGCGTCACAAGTGTATATGCAATGCTGAGGGACAGCGTCAGGTAGTAACGCTGCAGGTAACCACATAACATAAGGTGCACCAGAGCGCTTATATAGGGCGGGTGGGGAGGTGGATGAGTCCCACAAAACAACCGACTTTTGTGCAGCAGGAGTGTGGAGTTCACTTCCCGTGTGGATGTGTGGGTTATTTTTTTCTGGAGTGGGAGTCTTTTACCTAAACCTAACCGCCTGTGACTTTGTTGCCCAATCCTAACCATTGTAAAGGTCTGCTCTGTTGTGCAAACACAAGGACCTGCTGCTCTATTCTGCCATGTGCATTTGTTGACATCACAGTAATGGCATCCCAGAGTGTAAACAGCCGACGCAAAAGGATACCGATGGATGGATGGATGGATGGATGGATGGTTGGGTGGATGGATGGATGGATGGATGGATGGATGGATGAATGAATGGATGGATGGATGAATGGATGGATGGATGGATGGATGGTGGGGTGGATGGATGGATGGATGGATGGATAGATAGATGGATGATGGATGGATGGATGGTTGGGTGGATGGATGGATAGATGGATAGATGGATGGATGATGGATGGTTGGGTGGATGGATGGATGGTTAGATGGATGATGGATGGATGGATGGATGGATGGATGGATGGATGGATGGATGGATGGATGGATGATGGCTGGTTGGGTGGATGAATGGATGGATGATGGATGGATGGATAGATGGATGGATGGATGGTTGGGTGGATGGATGGATGGATGGATGGATGGATGGATGGATGGATGATGGCTGGTTGGGTGGATGAATGGATGGATGATGGATGGATGGATAGATGGATGGATGGATGGATGGATGGTTGGGTGAATGGATGGATGGTTGGGTGGATGGTTGGATGGATGGGTGGATGGGTGGATGGATGGATGGATGGATGGATGGATGGATGGATAGATGGATGGATGGATGATGGCTGGTTGGGTGGATGAATGGATGGATGGATAGATGGATGGATGGATGGATGGTGGATGATGGATGGATGGATGATGGCTGGTTGGGTGGATGAATGGATGGATGGATAGATGGATGGATGGATGGTTGGGTGGATGCATGGATGGATGGATATGCAGACAGTGTGTCTGGCAAGCACCATGTCTAGCACTCCCCTGAGTGCGCTGCAGTCTAAATTGAGTGGGCAGCAGCCGAGCAGCAGTGCTATGATAATGATATGATAATTGGGAGTAAAATAGGGTTGAAACTGAACATCCGCCTGATGCACAACCACTGAGGAGTCTCAGGCTGTTTGATCTGATGTATGCTAATTCCAGACATGTGAAGCATGGTAATTTGATAGCATTTCATATTCGGCGGGGCTACCTCCCTCCCCCCAACATCTTAACCTTTCCTTTCTGCATACCTCAGCACTGTCAAGATGTCAGGACTATTGTGCACTCAAGATTGCACATAAAAACAAAGGCAATTACTCATAACCTTTGAGAAAGAATGGAAGATGAAACTGTGAATGTAAATGAAAAAGAAAATGCAGAATTTAATCTTTTTTTTTCATGTGGGCCAGTATTTACATTCTGAGCTGCCTTGTTGATTTGTGATTTCTTTATTATGACTGACTAGATGAATCAAGAAAATTGTGTATTTCTTGCTGTTTTGATATTGTTTTTCAAATTATTTTAATGAACAGCAAGCAGTAATTGACTTGGATAATTCATAAACTATTCAGCATTGCTGTCAACTCTAAGTATGTATGCAGGATTCTTCAGGCTTTTCTTTGAGTTGTTCTTTTGTTTCTGTGAGACCGAGGAAACGCGAGCTATGATCACATTCTTACCCAATTTGAATTTTCCTTACAGTAAAATTGTTTAGACAAACAAACACTTATTTATATAACAACAGGACTACTCGCACAATCCATGCTGGTAATGTGGGAATGGTTTCCACAGGACAGCACAGCAGTGTGCTGGTTGGCACAAAGAGTTGTGCAGTAAGAAGCTTTCACCTGCAGCTCTTTATCAGCTCTGTGAATGTTTCTGCTCGTACTATTCCTCATGAAAATATTTCAGACTGATCATTGGGTTAAACGGTGCAAAATGTCTGTAATTTGTTGTGTTCGTAAATGTTTCTGCGGAAGAATAGCTCCGCTCATTCTGTAACAAATCAGCCCTGTCGCCAGAAGAAAATGTTGGCACTGTATATTTCTACAAACCACAGATACATTATATTTGTATTTGTATCTTATCAATATTCCTAAAGTGATGTAGTATATAAACCGATGGTGTATAGCGTTCACCCAAGACGCCTGCCAAGCTGCAGACCACTGTTCAAGACCAACAAAATAACAAAACTCGTTGTTTGTTTAGCAAGTCATTGCTCTGTTTCCACCAGTGATAGTGCTGCAAACGATGATAGGTTTTTACAGAAAATCTCCATGTTTCCAGCTAGGACTGTACTACCAAAAGTGGGTATTTTAAGCCAAAATGTGACCTTTTCCTATCCATAAACAAGTGTTTTTGTACGTAAGCATAGCCACAGCTTAACCACAGTGTTGAAGAAAAGCAAATTAACCTAAAGTTTCAACATATCCACTAAATAAAAACATGAAAATGTAATATATTGTAGCATTTGCAGAAATGTACAATGCTAACTTTTTGCTGGCAATTGGTTTGGAAAAATACAATTTATTCTATTTCCTGTATTTGATTTACAGCTTTTATGTTAAAGCAGCAGCAACAGGTAATACTCGGTTTGCACCAGCAGTAAATCAGCTCAACTCTGCTTTTGCAGAATGTATAATGTCAGCACGTTCTCATTCCAAGCTTGTAAAATACAGCCACATTGACAATGCTTTTGACATAAGATTGCAATTCAAAAAGCCACCTTTTGCGTAATGCTACTGGACAGCCTCAGGTGAGAACCCAGATGGACAGAACTGTTTGCAATGTTATAAAACACTGGTGGACAGCTGGACAGCTGGACGGCTGGACAGCGGTTGTCATGACTTGAGAATGTGGCCGGACAAACTTTGTCACATCTACATGAGACATGGCAGGACGGCATCAGGTAACACTGCCAGTAACAATGTAATGTAGGGAGCAAAAGGGTGCCTGGGTAAATGGGTCCAACAGACCCCAGACTTTCATGCGGGAGTCTGGTTTTTGCTTTCCATCTGAAAGTGAGGTGTAGATGTGGAAGTCCACTGCAAAACAACAATATGTGATGACTTGGGATAAGAACATGTTGATATTACTGGATAAACCTGCTAAAATTCTTGTCAAGGACTGATTATTATTATAATGTCGCCATTTCCTTTCACAGATGGATGGGGGTGGTCACGGTGGCTGTTGATGAACAATCAAGCCAAAAAGTTTTTTTAAAAAAAAGTCCTTTCAGCCATGAAAAGTAAAAGCCTGACCACCATTTACATCTCAACACTTCACACGTATATGCAAACATTTATTAAACTCTGGTTCAGTTTTGAAGCTGTTACTCGCCAAGGCCTGCGCAGAAAAACAGCTTAACAAGCTATAAACAGATGAGGAGGCAGACAGCCACTATGAAAAACACACAGATGCCTCACGAGGAGCCAAGTGAGGATGTAATCTTAAAATAGCCATGCAATGACAAGGCATGGCAACAGTAGTTTTTGCCGTGTCACCCACAGCCGTTTGCCAAATAAGGGGAGAATCACCGACGACTCATGAAGCTGCAATAAGTCCATTACATAAGTGCTGCCCTGGGGAGGACTGTACCAGAGCACAGACAGGTCACTCTAACATTTACTGGCTGCTCACAAGCTGCTATTTTGCAGAGTTATTCATGTGATTGGATTGTGTATTTTCTGTTATGTAAGGGGAACCCAATTAACCCTTAAAGGGTTTCAGTACATTTTTTAAGGGGGAATAAAATCATGGGATCTTTTTTGGATCACTTGCAGAAACAAGATCTTAAAGGGATAGTTCATATTTTTTGAAGCAGGGTTGTACGAGGCACTTATCAAAAGTCAGTGTGTTACAAACAGTAGATGTCAGTCGGCACAACCCCAGTTTGGAGAAGCAGGCTGGAGTCTGAATTGAAAGCTACTCAATGTACTGCTGTGGAGGAGTCAGCAACAAAATGTGTTTTAGCCACCTAAAAGAAGAAAAGAAAATCAATATCACTTTAAGCGTACACTATACTGAGAGTATCTTCACTGCTTTACCTTAACCCTTTTTAAAATCTGGTTTGATATCAGTTTTCTGGTGCTGCATTCAGACCTCTTTCAATAGCATTCAGTCCTCTAAAACCTGCAAAATTGGTTTGATTTATTAAGAAAAAAAACTTGGAAGAAACATGATAATAAGATTGGTAAGAAATGTTCAGCAAACAAAAATTTTAGAGAGTGACAAGGAAATAATCAGAAAATTCGCTAGGTGTTTATTAAAAAAAAACAAGGGGAAAATGGTTCTTTGGTGTTGCTGTTATTCTGGCTTATCCTTTGGTTGAAAATTTGTGTAAGATACTATGTTTCTCGTGATTTATGTAACCAAAATAAATTATTCATTCATTAATGTATAATTATCTTAATTTTCATTTTCTTCTTTGTGTTTTTTTTTTTTTTTTTTTTTCTCAATTTTCTTGCTAATTTTTGGGGCCATTTCTTGGGCCAGTTAAGTTGCTTGTCACCCTCTTCCCATGTTTTTTAAAGAAATCAAGCCAATTTGCTCACATATCAAAGGTTTAATGTCAAACAGTGCTTACCAACTGATAAATGAAGCCATTATATCTCCCTTTTTCCAAAGCCAGACTCCATTAAAAAATATATACATGCGTATATAAATGTATTGCTGAAAACAGGAGGTGTTGCTCATTCCTATGAGAGCTGCTCAGTGGCGCATGAAGCAGAGAAAGCTCTTTTTCCGGGTTTAGAAAATGTGTGGATCTACTGGCCCATAGAGCATGTGTAGAAGTGATTAACGACAGCCGAACACGGCCGAGTGTACCCGAGCATTGACTCCGACTCACTGGCTCGCTCACACAGATGACCCGAGTGCTCAAAGCGAACAGCGCCGTTGCATGAGCATTCCTCTTGTAGTAGCTTAGCTTATTAGCAACAGCCGCTAAACGACGGTATAATGACAGTGGTACTGTCGGTTTTAATATTTAAGTGATAATAAGATAATGGTATATTTATCGCTCTATACACACACCTACACACACAAATATACATACAACTTATCAGGGAATCATATCGTAATCATGACCAGAGAAATGAAATTAGCAGAATCAAAAAGTGTTTATAGTAATAGGTGGTGCCTTGTAACATTGTTTTATTACACAGCTCAACTTTAAGTAAATACTACCTTCAGTACCTTTCAATAACTGTCACTAGTGCTCCGCGCTGCTCACTGATAACCGGTAGTTTGAATACTGACTGTAGACTGTATATACGGTCTCTGATACAGACACGGTAAGACGTCCATATTACAGGCTTTAGCGCCAACATTGATGTGTTGTAAAATGGTTATGATTCCAAAATATCCATTACTAAGGCCGTCACGAAGCCTATGCTGTATCAGGGACTCCAAGAGTTACATGCGCGTGGAGTCCCGTGGGTCCGATGCGCATTCATTTTATGTTTGGAGAAATATCTCTTTATTTGGAAAATGGTGCATTTTACGTCTTTAGGACTTAATGTTTTAATTAATGATTATTTAAAAAACAGTTTAGCGATGTGAAAAACAGTTTAGCAAACACTTAGGTATACACATAGGTGGAATTCTTTAAAATGCCAAAATACATTTTGTTGCTGGCCCCCATATACAGCAGTGCACTAACCTTCCACGTCAGACTGCTTCTTCAAAGCGGCAGTGTGTTGACCGCCATCTACAATACTGTACACTGATACAACCCTGCTTAAAATAACCCAAACTATCCCTTTATACACTTCACTGATGGCTCTTTGTCTCATGGGGGGAAAAGGCTTAGCCCCATTCAAAGATCTAGAACTCAGTGTGTGTTTGTGGGTTTAAGCCCCTTATTAGGTCTATTCCTGTCTGTGCCGACTGTAGCACACAGGTGCTTACATAAGCTTAAGGAGATCTGACGGACCAAAACATTGTGTGTGTGTGTTTGCTGTTGTGCTGACCTCACACAGTGACATTCAAACAGGGCACAAGGCCAGGTGACACTCACATTACGAAGCCCTATGTGTCATTTGTACGCTCCACGCAGTCTGACTTCACTGAGCTCAATCTGCATCAATCTGCATCATCACATGCGCGTGCTCATTAGGTGGAAATTATAGATGAGGGTGTATACATGTGTACGTATACAGGCCTGCTCTGCAGATGGAGTGTGACTGGCAAACATGGATTCATTAACACATATAGCAGGCATGTGCGCACAAGCCCATCTATCAACATGCAAATGATCCCACCAACACTCTGGCAAGGGTGATATGGTGCCCATATTCACGCTAGCAACCACACACACACACAATTATAGTCAATTGAAAGCCTCTCTATAAGTGTGAGCACCATTATGATGACCAGAAGAGTGCAAATGTGTGTGTGTGTGTGTGTGTGTGTGTGTGTGTGTGTGTGCGTGCGTGTTTATGTGTCTGTGCATATGTGTATGTGTGTATTGTAGTATTTATCATGCCTCATCTCTACCCCAGCAGCATCTGTAAGGCCTAACTCTGTTAACCTCCATTACAGAACAAACTTCCAGGGGCGCTTTCTCGAAAAAGACTCATTGGAAATGTGATTTGGCCATACACACAGACAAACACACACACACACACACACACACACACACACACACACACACATATCAAGTAAAATGGGCCACAAACTGAATGTGTCCAGTCACTGGCTCCCAAAGTGAAAGACAGCAGGTGGTCCATTATTTTTTAGGTGGCTGAGTTCAAAAGCGCCAAGGGAGCCTGAGGTTCGCAGCAGAGGCTGCAGTCGAGCTGCGGACCCTCACATGTCTTGCTTTAATGTCGCCACATCAGATGCAACCAGATGGCTGTGTGTGCTCTGTTTGTTCTGTATTTCTGTCTGTTTGTGGCATTCAACCCATCTTCTTTTTCCTCCCACTGGTAGCATCCACACCTGAATTTCTTTCAACTCCGCACAGTTTATTTCAAAACATTTTGGGGAATTCACTTATTTGCTTTCATGTGGACTGAAGAGGATTGAAACCATATCTCATATCTGTACATTAGTTATCCAGCAGACGGTTAGCTTGTTTAAGCAAAAAGACTGAATAGTGACTTCCTCCAAGAAATGGTTCAATGTATAAAACTCCATAAAATCCCCTCAATGTTCAGGTTAAATAAGCAAAACATAACTTATTCATTTGTGGGCTTTAGATGTGCTTGTGCATATTTCTGATGCAGAATTACTGTGCAGAAGGCAGAGTGCATCTACTACTAGCTCACCTAGCACCACTGAGCTAGCTAATGTTACATCTCAGCTGAGGAGGACTCCATTAATGCGTATATCTCCTGCTGTCACGAGCACAAGTCTTTTGTCTGTTAGTAGATGCAAGCTTCCTTTTCGTCGTGATACGGTTGGCAGGTGTAGTTCGGTAGAACGAAAACAGTTCCTACATGAAACTGCTTACAACAACGTCTGTGGATTATCTTTAGTCATGATTTCTGGAAAGAGACCTTGCTGTTGAGACTTTCAGCCATATTATTTTGGTGCTTTGAGCTTCATAAGCGGAGTGCCATCTAGTTCCTCGGATTTTAGGAAATTTCTCAGATTTTAGGACAGGTTGTTTAGGCAGGTTGTTGGATTTTAGGACATTTCTCAGACTTTGGGACATTGCTAAAGTTTTATGACATTAGAGGATTAGTAGGATCTCTGTCAAGAGGTGCAGGGGAACCTTTACTGGCACTTTTGATCAACAAGCTCTATATTGATGCTGTTATATTCACTCTGGCAACTTATGTATAAAAGTACAAAAACAATTCCCAGTATGAATCACTTTATTCATTCATTCATTCATTGTCCGTAACCGCTTGTCCTCGCAAGGGTCACGGGGGTCTGGAGCCAATCCCAGCTGTCATTGGGCGGAAGGCGGGGTACACCCTGGACAGGTCGCCAGACTATCGCAGGGCCGACACATATAGACAGACAACCACACACGCTCACAGTCACACCTAAGGGCAATTTAGAGTCACCAATCAACCTGAGCTGCATGTCTTCGGAGATGTCTTTGGCAGATTTGGTCCTTGGGCCATAAGTTGAGCATCACTGCTTTAGACTATAGGCTCCTCTAGTTATTTTATAATTCAGTTTTTTATTCGTGTTATTGGTTTGGAAGTTGCAGTAGAAATGTGGACATATGTGGTGTGTACTGCTTTTGGGTGCGCTCTGATTGCACTGTATGATTGCATTTAATGTATTTTTCTTAATCATGTTGGTGTCAGATGAAAGATAAGTTAAATCAGCTGTAGTTGGAGATAAAAGAAATGGGCTTGTGACCCGGAAGTCAAAGGTGAGGGTTCTCTCCTCCCACGTTTCTTCCAGTCAAGGTGCCCTTGTGTAAAACACCTCCATTATTCTGTGGTAGGAGTAGAAGAGAGTAATAGAACGACAGAGCTGCTAATGTGAGCGAGAATAGCTGGGCATGTGAAGACCATTGTAGAGCCGTGTGCATGCTAATTGACTCTGGAGAGTTGTCTGTCTTAGCCTTAGAAATCCCCACAACAACAACACAAGAGCTCTGCTTGTTACAATTAGTACAACTCCCCCCACTGAAGCCAATGCCAACAAAGCTAGTGAGACTAAAGCTGAAACGAGGTAAAGAGGGTTTGGTTTCATTAACAAAGATTAGCCTACTTTTCCTACAGAGCAGAAAGAAGCCCGGGCCCAGACACACACCACCGTCCAGTTGGAGGCGTTTGACTGCTACTTTTTATTATTCCAGGAACCTCTGTGATACACATCCAACGACGGATGACATTTTCCTACAGCATGAATTCATGACGTCACCGTCTAATCCATCTTCATCCCGTCCTATTCCTGTCAGGTGAAAGGCATGGAGTAAAGGAGCGAGTGTGACCTATGCTGCTAAATAAAGATGCAGAACCTTTGACAGGTCTTTACATCGTTACACAGACATGGCTGCACATGTTGTTTGGTAGGACGTTTCTGTGAATGTCTTAGTCATGTCAGAGCTATTTCCAGGTCTGTGATACGTTAAGCATCTCAAAGAGACACTCATGATGCTTTATTTGCCAGCATAATTTTCTTTTTTTATAAAGAAAAGGCAGTGGCAGGTTTGGAAAAAAGATGATTCCTTAATAAAGGTTATGAATAATTTTTTATTGTGAGTGATAAATATGTATGAAAAGATGTATTTGTGTGGAGTGCACACATGCCCTTTTGTGCTTGTGAGTGGGTGTGAATGCTCGTGTGATGTGAGAGAGGATTACAGTCATGCTGACTCTAAAGTAGGCAGGGTCAGATATGAACAAGGCGTACAACAAACATAAAATGAACAAATCTACTGTGTAAAATCAGAAAAGTTGAATTTACTTTTTGAACCAACTGCTTTGAAATAAAAGTAAGTAAATATAGTGATTAGTCTTAATATATTTGCACTTAATATCTTATCTTAAGTTTACTTAAAATTGAGTTATATTTACTAATTTTGTGAAGTTGTTGCAACTTAAAAATTACAATTTCATTAAATCGATCTTTTTAGCAACTTTGGTAAACCAAATTTACTGTGCTATAGATCTGTATTCTGCTGGTTGCAAACTGGTCAATGATATTTCTGAAAGAAGAGAGGGATTACATTCGTCCTGACTGTAAAGTAGGAGTCATGTATGAACAAGTCATACAACAAACATAAAAGGGACATCCCCACCCTGTAAAATGTGAAAAGTTGATTTTTACTTTAAATAAAATCTAGGATGTTTAGGATGTTGCTTTATATTCAATTGTTAACTTTACATAAAAAAAATTATATTTACTTCATGTTGTGAAGTTATTGCACCTTAAAAATGAATTTAAAAATCTATTTTTTTATGTTGAAGCAACTTTAGTAACCGAAGTTTACTGTGCTGTATATCTGTTTTCCGCTGGTTGCAAACTATTCAATTATATTTATATTTTCTTAAAACATGTTAACAAAACAGAACTGGCAGATCTACAATCTTCATGACTGGCTAAATGCTCTTTGTGATGATCAACTTAAATCAGACTAACCTGGTTTAAGGGCATAAAAACTCCAAAAAAAATCTTTAAAAAATGCAGTTAATCATGATTAACTATTGAAATTCTGCAGTTAATTCAGATTTTAATAATGAATTGTTTGACACCCTAATGTATAATCATTTATACTTTCCTTCTTTAAGGCGATTGTTTTCCAAGATTATTTTAAGTAAGATCATATTGTCAGATTTTACAGTGTATAAAAATCTCCTGCATTCACTGTAGTACAGTCTCCACACTCTGTGTTTAACCATTGGAATTAAGAGCTGTAAACCCAGACAGATTAATTGTCTTAAATAAGCTTACAGACGTGGATAAGAAAAGCCAAAGACTTTGTTACCACAGCGCTGCTCTTGCTTTTCATTGTGTGGAGGCACGAGGAGGGAGAAAGTGGGTTACAGGGAGGGGAAGATGAAGGCACAGGGGCTGAAAAATTAAATGCAAAGCTGTTCGGTCTTTGGTAAGGGATTAGTCTATAGTCTCCGCACACTCACAAATGATCTGCGAGTCCAAGCTATCACGCCAGAGTTATTATAGGGATGAATAGATTGATACACAAAGGTCTCTGATAAATTCTTGCTGCTGACTGCGAGAAAGGGGAATGATTGCCGATCTGACATGTCCAACCTTGACCTCATAAGCTCTTTAATGTGTCAGATGAACCTTTAAAGGGATGATGATCATTTTTCATGGGATATGAGTCCTGCACGTATGTCATTGCAAATTATATCATTAGCCTTAATGTTCTGCCAAATTAAAGTTTTGGTCGTTGCAATCAGGGAACACATCCTATACCGCCCCTACACTTGACTCTTAAAGGGGCATTCCAGAAATATTTCACAGGATGAGATGACACTGACCTGATGATGGCACTGGATAAAAAGTTAAGGAGTTAACAAAGTCATTAGGGTTCATCCTCTGGACACCATGGATATCTATGTACTAAATTTCAAAAATATTTAAGTTTGTTGTGAGAACGAGGTAAGGGTGTGCTTTGGAATGGAAATCCGGAAATAAATGCAGGTGCTTTTGAAGAAAAGGGCCAGTGCATGGGAGAAAAAACAAACTTCAGCCACTAATGCATGGAGCAGGAACAAATGCAATTGAATAAAGTTAAAAAGGCCCTATTCAAAACACAAATACTTGTATTAAAACACCTAAAACATAGACCGTTTTTTAAACAAAAAAGTTGTTGCACTTGTGGGAACAAGCAGTGTCGGCATCAATTTTGAAAAGTAACCACTTTGGAGTGTGTCACTGAGGTCAGGGCTCCTGTGTGTGTGAGAGAGAAAGTGTGTGTGTGTGTGTGTGTGTGTGTGTGTGTGTGTGTGTGTGTGTGTGTGTGTGTGTGTGTGTGTGTGTCTGTGTGTGCACGTGCATGCATCGGAGCTGACCCCACACCTCAGACGTACAGCAGGGTGCAGGCTCCGACACACAGAGCTGTCCTCTGGACTGAAGAGCGAAAATGGATCGCAGATGAGTGTTTTAATCTTGTTGCAAATTGTAGATGGAGTTGGTGAGATAATAAACTGTAAAAGACAACGTTATGTAACCTAAATAAACAATAAATATGTTTTCTTAAAATCTCCAATACCGATTGCAAAACAGATAATGCCTGAGCTTATCGATCCTTTGGTCTATAAAAAATTTGGCACCAGGGCCCAAATGATACCAGGTTTCGGTACCCATTCCTAAACTTACATTGTCATATGTAACCCAACCCCACCAAAAAAAGGGAGGTCAGGGTTCCAAAATAGAACAACACACGATAGAGAGACATGGATCAAGAGAGGAACAGCGAGGAGCCAACAGACGCTGCTTATGCACAGGGCCCAGAATTTGGTGCTATCATGCCCCTGCTTTGAATGGGTTAGAGGCTGAATCCTACATTTCCCATAAAGCAGACAATAGTGTTTTCATTAGACCAGAATAGCAAATGTGCATCTGGACAAGCACCCCACTTTGTGATGTAGTCTTTTTGTCATAAATTTGTCTCAGAGCCCGTTCCAAGATATGATGAGGTCATCCAGGTTATTTTCTCAGATTTGACAAAAGTCTTCAGAGCCACAGAAGACATTACACAGCTGTTGTGGCAGGTTGAGTTGAACTCTTCATGACCAATGAGATGACCTTTCTTTGTAAAATCAGTGGAGTGAAATTTCCTCCAGTAAAGAGAGATAACATGATGATCTCTGCTGATTAGGACAAGCTTGGCGAGGTTTCTCTCTAAAAGTGCCCATTTCCTCGGATCTCTTAATTTCTCCACGTGTGTCGGCCCTGAACAGACAAATCGCTGACGTTGTAGGAAAGTCAGCAGTTTGCCGCCAGTCTAAATTTGGCCAGCGTCACCACTGAGCACTTAAAAATAACCCCCTCCTCACCACCTCCCCCCCAACCCTCTGGAGACTGAAGCCAGAGCAAAGCAATTATAAATTTCCTCCCTTGTAATTTTTGAACGTCACACAGGTAGAGCTGTCAGTCACATGAGCGTGTCCACAGATGGACGAACACACACACACACACACACACACACACACACACACACACACACATAGATTTGAATGTGATTTGGAGTGTGCTGTGCTGCGGGCATGTGAGGCAGCACAGAGGCCTACTTTCAGCTTGTCTGGAAGGATTGTTTCGGGCATGCATCATTACTGCGCGCAGGTGTTGTTCCTCCTCTCTGCCGCTTTGCTAATTCACAGCTTTCTAAACCTGCAGGAGACACATTCACAGCCACAGCCATACGTCCAGGAGCAGCAAAAATGAATCTCCCTTTAACCATTTCCAGCACTCCAACCTGCTCAAACCTAACTTATTCATGAAGCTGACTGAGTACATTCTCTCTGCACTCTTAGAAATAAAGGTGCTAACTAGAACCACATAGGGATGGCTTGTTCCTGAGCCATAGGACCATTTTTGGCTCTCTGTAGAACCTGTAATTAAGGTTCCAACTAGAACCTTTCAGAGAGATCAACCTAGAATCCAACATAAAGATTAATTCCTAGAACCAACTGTCAAGCTTTCCACCCAGAACCCCCTATGAGAGGTTCTACAGAGAACCGCTTCCTTGGTATTCTATCCAAAATCTTTCCACCTTCTCATGGTGTTGACAAGAACCCACTCAAGAGATTCTACTGAGAACCCTTCTCCAAGGGTTTAATCCAGAATCCACTCAGGGGATTTCACCACGAACCCAAGGGGTTCTATCATGAACCCTTTTCATAATCAAAGGGTTTAATCTAGAACCTACCCAGGGGGGTTCTCTTGAGAACCCTTTTATACTCCAACGGTTTCATCTAGACCCCACCAGAGGGTTCTATCATGAACCTTTTTATATTCTAAAGATTTCTTCTGGAACCTGCTGCAAGGGTCTCTTTAAAAAGTAATTTACTACATTATTAACTATTAGTGATGTGCGGGTCAGGGTTTTTGAAAACCGGACTCAACCCAGTCCGCTATGAGAGCCAACCTGACCTGCCTGACCCATACACATATGCATTAATCAATGACCCAAACTTGGACCACAAGCCAGAGCTTATAGTTTCTGGTAATGACCTACCTCAGAATGGTTATATTGTGTGTCATTTCCAGTAAACAGGCCTATTACAATTTACAACACCTGTTTTCTGTTTTTAAAGGTACAAATAAGAGACAGACAGCACCCACCTACTTTTGCCTTAAAGAAGCTATATGTAATTTTCAGTCACCCAGTCCAACTGAATGAGGGGCAGCATTTCACCCTTTAAATGTCAAGTCTACAACGGTGTCCATACGACCATAATCTACAGTCATCAATCATGAATAAAGGCAACTCATAACTGACAGCACAGCAGCAATACAGCCGGTCAAAATACGGCTGCTATCTCCTAATCTTCACGTGTGGCCTTAGTATATAGTTTACTTTATAGTTTAATCAGCTCACATAGCAATGCACCGATAACAAGGCCTACACATTTGCAGAAGGAAATATTTTAACAGGACATCATGACTGCAGAGGTTTACATATGTCAGACCTCAACAGATTTTCCTAATCAAAAGCCAAATCAGAGCAGAGCAGAGCAGCACTGATGAGAAAGCTGACGGAGAGGGGAAGAGAAGATGTAAACTGGATTATTGCACAATGTTTCTGCAAATTGTAACAACTTACCCAAAATGTGGCATTGTCACTTTATGACCAACCACACACAAAACCTGCAGAATTGTCTGACAAGTTCACCCGAACCACCCAAACCGTGGAACCCGCAGGCTGTGGGTCGACCTGTGCATCACCACTAACCATGGTTTTCATTCTTCATGGAACTCTTAGTCTTACAAAGAACACTTAAAAGGCCCGCTCTTAAAAAAGGGTTCTTTTTTTTAAAGTTTGTTTTCTGGGCTTTTTTGCAGCAAAGGGCCGAGGTTGGAATCAAATCCGCGGCCACTGCAGCAAGGATGTAGCCTCTGTACATGGGGCACCCGCTCTACAAACTGAGCTATGGGCGCCCCTGTAAAAAAAGGTTCTTTAGAAGCAAATGGTTCTGGGTAGAACCTCAGCCCTTCAGGGTGAACCTTTTTGGAACCTTTATTTCTAACAGTGTAAGAAGTGTTTGGTTTGGGGCCTGGAAGGTGAAAATAGTCCAACTTACATGAAAAAATGTTAAATATTTGATGAGCCTGTCTTTGCAGGTTTTTCTCAGGTCTAATGAGTAAAGTGGTTATCCACCACAATGCTCGCAGAGGTTCCCTGAGGACAGCTCAAATCTTCATTTCGGATGAACTTGTCCAGCGACTGAACGCTGGCATAACATTATGCCTCATGGTTCCAGGAACAGTAGTCTCCCAGCTGTGAGCTGCAGAGAGAGGCCATGTCCAGTTCCATGACGTAGTGTTATGTAACTCCCAGCCAGTATTGCCACCGACAGGCTGCCAGTCAGAACAAGCCATTAAGCTGCTCGCCCTGTGAGCACAAGTTAACTGGGTCTAAATTTGACAGTTTAGGCTTAGCCAGGCAGCGATGCACTGAAGGTCTGAGGGATCAGCGAAGATTTTGACTGCGGGCACAAGCTTCGCTCTGGCCTCCGCCGCAGTGTGAAAGTGTCTGCTGTGTGTTAGGTGAACAGCAGGTGTGGAGGGTGAAGATCAGCAGCCGTGAAGGTAGAGCGCAGCAGGGTTTAGGTGTTTGGCACTGAGGCCTGTTGGCTGCAGCCAGTGAAACTATTATGTGACATGCTGATACCAGCAGCGTTTCCTACCTAAGCTGCTACCATTCAGGCAGGCTTGGTGTGATTCCAGACTAAGCTCTCCTCGGTCGTGTCCTCCTAAAAACACTCCAGTGCCGTCCAAGAGGCTATTTCTAAAGCAGTCAACACTAACAACAACTCAGACGGCTCTGAAAGGTGGTTAAATAACTATCAAAGCTTCTTCTGCATTCTCAAGGGCCGAGGCATTCATTCAACCAAAGGAGGAAATGCAACTAAGTACCTAAATGGGATTACTACTTGGAGTTATATTATCAAATACTGTGAATGGCTAAATTAACTTCTCATTCTCCTGGTGGCTGCTAATGAGAATCATGTTTTAATCAGTAAGCAGCACTTTACGACCCCTCACATAGCTACTCATGCAGGTCATGACCTAACAGATCATTATTATATCAGTGTTACTCATCATGTAACCTTGAATTCATGAAGAAAGCTTTGTTTTCTTGCATGCCTCCACAGTGACCCAAGAATCCAAAAAAACAAGCAATTTATATTAACTCTTGAGGGACTGTCATTACCTTCTTCCCATGTTTTTGAAACAATAAATAAATAAATAAAGTCCATATGCCCAGGTTTCAAAGAGTTAAATAAATAATTTGATTGTATTTCCCATTTTTGCTGAGCAACAGTTTTGTGTGACAGGAAATAAAAGACCATCCCATATAGACGCCTTACCCAAATATAAGCCTGTTGAGTTCAGTGATTTAAGCAAATAATAGCCAGGGCTATTAGTTGAAGTTTTACAGTTTATTGTAATGTTTCAGTGAAAATGCATGTGTTTGTAAAGTTCTGAGCAGACGACTGAATAAATGAGACTTGGCTTACACTGCACGAGCTGTTTGAGAGTGTGTTAACAGATGTTTTGATATAATGTTGCTGTTGCTAAGTGCAGACACTGATGACTGAAGAAGGTTTGCCTTTTTTGGATTCTTCGTTCGCCTCGGATGCATGCAAGAAAAATAAAGTTTTTTTCAATAATTCTACGTAAGATGTGCCTGGTGGCTCAGTGGATGGAGCGGGCACCCCATGTTTAGAGGCTGTGTCCTCACTGTAGCAGCCGTGGGTTTGATTCCAGCCTTGGCCCTTTGCTGCATGTCACCCCCCTTCGCTCTCCCCTCTTTCACACTTGTGCTGTGATATCACCCTCCCCCCGAAAAAAAAAAATCTAAAAAAATATTTTCAAAAATTTCTATGTAACAGGCAGTGAGTATTTGATACACTATTGATCATTTTGCAGGTAAAATATTCCCTTAAGGCATACCTACATTTAGGCCTCTGGCAGAAATGTCCAAAAACTTATTACACACACAATCTCTATGAAGAGGTGAAACAAGAATTCCTGCACACTCCTGGACTCTTGTACTCACTTTATTTCGTCATGACATTTCAGTCGATAGACCTTTATCAGATAAGATTCTCATATCATCAAGTAAGGAATCTTACCTAATAAAGATCTGCCAACTGAAATGTCATACCGTGGGTGTTCAGAGTTAAAACAGCCCTGTGTAAAAAAAAAATAATAATATGAAATATGATGCAGGAAGTCAAGTTGAAGTAACAGATTCATGAGTTTGAGGCCTCGTCTGATCACTGCACAGCAGGGATTTTACAGTTCAGGAAATGTATCATGCTGACAGTGATTTCATCTTTAGTCATGATGATCAGGAGGTAAACCAACACATTCTCATCCCAACTCGTCACAGATTGCCACTTTATCAATGGACTTCTGTGTCTACATATTACACTCCAGGCATCCTGAGTCCTACTTCCCATGTCTTAGAATTTTTACGACTTTTGAAACATTGCTTTGAGATATTTTCATACCAATTAAGGCCTTATTTTTATATTAGTGTATTCAGTGCTTTTTAAGACTTCTTTAGTATTGGCTTGATATGTGGCGACCCGCAGGCTCTTACATTGGTGCATCTTTATGTATAAGACAGTTCTTGGTCTGCTCCCACACTACCTACGTTTTTTTATCAAGCAGAAAAGTACTGTACGCTATTCATTTCATTCTCAGGACCTCTTTATGCTCTCTGTTTCAAATACTCAGAAATTGGGAAAAGGGCTTTAGGGTTTTCTTCACCCTCAGCCTGGAATTTATTGCAGAATGTTTTGAAACTCAAGGAGCTGGTGTCATCTAATGTTTTCAAATCTAAATGAAAGACTTAGACACAGATTCTATAGGATCTTGATGTTTTTAGCCTGCCTGGTTGTGCAACTGACTCCTAAAAAGTTCTCTTTTGACTCATAGATTGTTCTCTTTTAATGTAAATTCTAGTGCTTGGGGACTGTGTTTGTCTTCCTTTGGGGTCTTTATGAGTGTGAATTGTGAATGTCTTGGCCAGGTCTTCCTTGAAAAGGAGATTCTTAATCTCTATAAGACTAACCATAAAGGTTAAAATACTAATGTTATTCAAACAGATCAATGCTGCCTTTTGTTGGAAACATCATTCAAATGATCACAATCTCATCATGCTTGAATTCCCCACCAGAGTTCAAAAGTCAGAAAAATCGTGGCCTTGACCAAAATTTACAGCCCAAAATAAGCAACATCACTCAGTAAAATTCTCATATTCATTCCCATGAAGACAGCATTAAAGATCCAAATTGTAAATTAAACTCATCCATTTTACTGAAAAGTTGAGCTACTGAGCCTGTAATCCAACATCTGGACGTCCTCCAGAACCATTAGGATTTTGATGAATTCTGCTGGAACGTCTTGATCAGAAGTCATTAAGCAAGCCATGGGCAAACATCAGCGCAATCCTCCCACTTTGGATGATGACAGAGAGCTGTGCTGATGGAAACACGAGTTAGAGGAGGCAGAAAAAAAGAGTGGGAGACGGTGAGAGAGAGAGAGAGATGAGGGATGACTATGCTTCTTTTGTCCATTCACTACTTCAGAATAAGTCAAGAGTAGGCAGCAGGTAGATTCAAGCTGTGTGGGTTTGAGTCATCCGTGCGGAGGTGTGTGTATTTGTGTGTGTGGGCAACAAAGCGCAAAGTGCCTCAAACCTGATCAAATATCACTAGTAATTGTTGGGAGGATCCAGAAAAACAGAACAAACTGAATTGTGTTTATTAGATTACCACAGGTCACTCTGCACCTTTACCCAGCTAGCAATATGGTTACGAGTGTGCGTGTGTCTCTGTATGTGTGTGTGCGTTTGTGTGTGCGTTTGTTTATGTGTGTCTATTTGTGTGTGTGCGTGTGTTGGTGCATGTGTTGGTGCATGTGTGTGTTTTTTGTGTGTGTGTGGGTGTGTGTGTGTGTGTGTGTGTGTGTTTGTGTGTGCATGTGTGTGTGTTTTTGTGCACAGAAGCCTGTGTGTAAGCAGAATCAGAGAGTAACGATAGCTACCACTGGTGTTTCATGATGTTGGTGTCACATAATAGCCCCCCAGCTAGACTTTGAATTACAATACTGTGAAAAGCCCACCCTGTCCTAACTCACTCACAAACTCACACACACCACGGAGTTCACACACTGCTTCACACTTACATTCTTTAGGCTGCTGCAGGATCGAAGTGTACGCACAAGAGGCTGCGCTTGCAAATATTCATGCACACACTAACACACACACTAAAGAGGCAGACAGGACAAAAAATGCAAACATGCAAAACCCCCGCAGAACAAGAATCCACACACACACACACACACACACAGATCCACGCGCCGCAGACAGCGATTAATGAGCTTTTGTTGTTGCTGTGTAACACCACATCTGCTGCCACGGGGACTTCAGCACGAGCCGGAAACAATATGGCTTGCTTGGCCCATTATACAGTGGCCAGTTGTACTGAAACACACATGCACGCACGCACACACACACACACACACACACACACACACACACACACACACACACACACACTTCTGCCCTCATTATGCTGGTGGCAACCTCATTTTGTCCCAAACCACCCCCCTCCTACACCCACACAAACACACACACGACCCCTGCTAACACAAACATATGCCCATTATACGTTTTGTATCCATCATCCCCCCACAGACCACAGCATCCTTCATCCTGAAGAACTCCCAGAATGCTTCATTCAGGGTTTCTATAAAGACTGCCCTCTGATTGTGACCTGCAGACAGTCAGCCTCAACGCCCTGCAGGCCAGGCAGAGACGAAAACAATAATAGGCTTTTCATGCTGCTTTTCTTTTGCAGAGAACAGAAATTAAGTGTTTAAAAAGAACCATAACGTAGTAAAATCAACAGAGGAAGCATTAAAGATCCAGCCACAAACATCTGCTAACAACTGGCTGTTAAATGTAATGGGAAAATGTACAATCACCATTCACATGCGGGTCAAATGACTCCGCAGTAGTTACGGTATTTATTGGCTCTGATCGGCTTTGATGGAAACACAACTCCACGTGAACACACAAAGCTGAGCTCCTTTACCAGTGAGATGCAGTGACGGGCGGGCATAAATTACCATCCTTTTGCATCCAATCAGTGGTCAGACATTGAAGCAAACTTATTTTGCACCGAATTTGAGAGAAGGCCTGAATAAGGAAGACAAAAAAAAGAAGTAATGTCATTTAACTGGCCTCCATTCTGCTTTCTATTGTTTACTAACCAACTAGTTTACTACCTAAACTTGTCACACACGCAAAAGCACACCACGCAGAAAGACATACTCGCCCGCTGCAGAGCTGTGTACACAACACTGGTCTTCAAGCAAGTCTATTGCCCGTTTTTTAGCAGGTTTCCTGTGTTCAAAAACCTGCATATATGTGCCAGTTTTGATGGAAAAGGGGTAGGCGTGAGGACTGCAGATTGCAACCAGCTGAAACTTCGCCCAGGTAGAATTCCTTATGTGTTCATTGTTAAGGAGGTTTTTACCAGGAGCTGAAGTAACTGCAGATGTCTCTTCCTCTCTAAAACAAAGAGTCCAGGTGATTAAAACCAGTTAAAAAAAACAAACAAACAAAAATCAATTGAATTAAGCAGTTTCACATGAAGAAAATCAGTCTATCTCCAACGCTGTTTGGCACGTCAGACGCAGGCCACTAACGTAGCACCTGTTAATGTGTAATAACCTTTTTTCTCTGATAACTTAAGACCCAAACATTCAGAGGTTTTTACTGGGAGACATATTAATCGCACATGTCCACCTCTAAAAAACAAATGGACCCAGTGATTAAAAAAAACCCAAACAGTTAATACTAAATAAAGTAGTTTTATGTAAAAACAAAAAACTTAGTTTTTCCAGTGCAGCTCATCCCAGAGGGGCTGCTAACCATTGAGGCTGTCTTGAAAATGCAAAAATATGAAAACATGACAAGACAAATGTCCCAATCTAAAGCCAGTATTTGGTTTGTCTCGTCTGGGCTACTGAAACATGGTGGTGCAACATGGTGATCTCAATAGACACGGACCCACTCCCTGTGTCGATATAAATGGCTCATTCTAAGGTAACGAAAACACAACAATTCATGTTTTCAGCTGCTCATACACTAAATAAAACATGCTTATTATGTTATCTTCCATTTATGCCAATATATTCCCCTAAATCCCACACACTGGACCTTTACAAGGAAAGGATTTCAAAAGCCGGACAAAAACATTAAGCCAATCCAAAGACCAGCTCCATGTTATCTGGAGCACTGAGAAAGTGGAGCTCCTGTGTGTTTCTGTGTGGATCCTCCTGAGACACAATCAGTTATAGTTCTATAGTTAACGTCTCTCCTTGGCTTCTGTCTTCCTCCTCCTTGCTTCCCTGCAGCCCTATTGATGTATAGTGCTGGCTCGTGGTCAGATGTGTGTGGGTGGAAGTTTGTGTGATGTGCATGTGGCCAGGTCACCTTGTGTGTGGTGGGGTGTGTGCTGCATGTTTGTTGTGGGGGGATTCGACCAGCTTGGCATTTATGTGATGGCCTCTGCGGGGGTCACATCAGAAGGCAGAAGTTGAAGCCAAATGGCGAAACAAAGGCAAGGCGTGGCTGTGAGTTTTATGGAGCCTGGCGTGTGTGTGTGTGTGTGTCCATAGGGATAAAAGAGACACCCTGAGGACAATAGAGGTTGTGTGTAGCAGCTGACTATAGGGGAAATTATTCAAGAAACAAATTAACATTTCACTGGACCACTTGGGACACCACCTATTAATCTCACATGGCTATCTTAAAGCAATCTGCAGCGCTTTCCTTTAAATCCATTGTTTCACTCATACAAAATTGTGTGTTACAATTCAGCTGTGCTTCAACCTTTTTCAATCAAATCCAGCATCCACAATTTTACAAAAGTAATACTGATGTTTATTTTATTGTTTTCCCAATGACTCATCTGGTCGATAAAATTTCAGAAAATAATGAAAAATGGCCGTTCTCAATTTCATTCCAAATCCTGATGTTATTTAGTTTTCTGACATATAAGGCAAATAAAAGCAGTAAATCCTCACATTTGACAAGTGTAAACTAAATAATGTTTAAATAATGACTGAAATAATGATTTTATTATCAAAATAGTTTCTAACACATCATATGCTGTTAAGAAGCTAACCCATTTTTGGTTCTAAAAATGTACTGAGAATGGTACAGTGCAACCAATGCAATGTTTTAGCAATATTTTCAGCAGCAGGTTTTCTTTTAGTTCCCAGAATATTTTTCTTAAAGTAAGGGTAACATTCTCTATGAACATCATCAGCAAGCAGCAATATTTGACAAATTGGGATGAGAATGTGTTGGGCAAACCCCAGGTCTGCGGGATCACAAGGCCCCGACTGCCAAATGAATCAGCAAACTTTCTGTTGCTGCTGTTACACAGGTTAGACCCAGCTCTGCCACTGGCCACCAGACCACTGTGTCACCCAGTGCTGTGGCGTTTGCGCAACTTAAATTTGAGTCACTACAGCAGCCGACAAAAGATTTGTCTCCCATCACTCTCCTCCGAGGGCAGCAGTCGATGATGGAGGGACCGTGAGGTAGCTAGCTGATTCTTGTCTCCTTTGAGTTTCGATAAACAGAGTGAGAAAGTGAGCAAGGAGGGGCTGGGTGAAATTTCTGTGCCTACAACAAAGTTAGATTTAACAAATCAATGTACGGAAAACAGAGTTACTGTATAGAGCGCGTACATATGTCCGTGGTTGTGTGGTGGGTGGGGCTTACGACTGTAGAATAAAATTAACAACAAGACATACAGTATTTGAAACAAACAGAACAAAAACAGCAAAATAGAATGAAGAAGAATTCCCTCAGTGTTTGTCTTGATATCCTGAAAACACACGGCCTCAGGCCAAAACAGCCTCTGGTGAACACCAATAGCAGTTGTTGGAAATGTGAGAATCTCCACTGATTGTCTTCCCATGCATTGTTAATAGAGGCAGAATCATTTAGAGGCCAAAGTCATACATGGTGCAACAGAGGAGCACTGCACACGTACAGTAAATCCTAAATATGAATATGATGGCTCATTGACTTGTGTAATCACACGGCGACAGTAGGTGATGAAAATGATCGATTTCCTCTTTTTACTGCTAAGGTTTAAACATGACAGTGGGATAAAGCTATTCCCTGGCCAGCACCTCTGCTTTGTTGTGCATGCCATTAACACACAAAGGGAAAAGGATATTCATACACAGACAAATACGCACAGCTCACATTCTCACCTCTAACATTTAACGACAAGAGAAAAAGAGTGGGGCTGTCTACAGACTCAGATAATTAAACCAGAGGGAAATTATAACAACCCCCCGCCCCCCCATCGGCTCTCTATCTCTTTTGCTCACTTTCTGTCTTGTTCACTCCCACTCTTGCTGCTTGTCAGCAAATCAGCCTGGCTGCAGATGAAAATGGAAATGCACAAAAAGGAGAGAAAACAGGAGGGAGGCACGCATGCCAGCATTTGGTCCACAAAGTGGGGATGAAAATAATATTTTCCATCTATTAACTTCCATCTGTGGTCGTTTTTTTCAGCTCAATAATTCAGCGGCTGCTGTTGACGAGTGCTCTGCAGGGGCAGGTGCGCAGAGCATTCTGCAGCAGACATCATTGGGCTAATTTATAGTTTTCATTTAGTGTCTTTATCACCCCATTACTGGCCATTACGCACACACAAAAACACACACACACACACACACAGAAAAAGACACCAGGTCTAAAACAGTGATACTTACACCCACCGGGCCAAATCTGGCGCCCGACTGGGTGCCGGGTGGCCGCCCAACCATTTTCTAACTCACAATAAAAATTAAGTGATTCACACTGCAAATTGTTCTTGTGCTTTTAGTATACATACGAGTGCATGAAACAGCATCAAAATAGAAATGTTTTTTCAAAAAAGTGCCAGTAAACTAAAATCCTAGAAACATCTTAAAATTGAGACACATCCTAAAATCATAGAGGCATCCTAAAATTGACACAAATACTAAAATCCTAGAAATGTCCTAAATCAGAGAAATTCCCTACCACCCTAGAAACATCCTAAAATCATAGAAATACTGTATGTGTGGGGCTGCTGGTACTGGCCCCTGGCCTTTGTGTTGTGTGCCTCATTACTGTTTGCAACAAAATCAGGCCCTGCTCACCTCTGCAGCAGGACTCTTTGACTTCACACTGTGGGCCTATGCCTGCGTGTGTGTGTGTGTGTGTAGAGTTAATAGATGCGCAGAGAGCAGTGTGTAGGAGTGTAATTCCCAATGCAATGGGTTTTACAATTCATAGCTGAGCCCAGAGTACTGTACAATCACCAACACAAATCAGCTGTGATGAGACAGGGCCCAACACACACACACACACATAACATTTACTATATAGCATTTGGACACACAGCAAGGCCATTGTCCAGAGAGGGGAGAGAAAGAGTGGGCGACGGCGAATGGGAGGGGTGTTTCCATGGTGACCAGGACGACAGAAGGAAGAGGGGGTCCGCCTCCTGACCTTCATTGAGGTGAATGACTGTCACTAAGCCGAGGCAGGACGGCCAGTAGTCACAATGTGAGAGACAAGAGTGGGGCAGAGAGCGATCAGCAGCCGTGTTAGACCATCATGGCTACGGGCCGTGTGAGCTTCAGCGGTCAGTTGCAGGCACTTAGCATTAGCATCAGAAAGACATTATGCTAATAGCATCAAAGGCAGCAGCCCTCGCCTTTGTGTTTCCTGGGCCGACCCAAGGGCAACCGGAGGATTTTACATTTCAACTGCCGTTCCAGCTCTAAACTCCCAGAAGCATTACCATGAAGATAAAAATTTTAAAAAGGAAAAAGAAAACAGGAGAAATGTAAAGCACTACACAAAAGATGAAGCAAAGTCGAGCTTTTAAATGTCCATAGTAAAAAGACACTGAGAGGAATGGCTTCAAGACAGGAGGGTAAAACAAGCTCAACTCAGTACACGCTGCACAAAAGGAAGTGAAACATCCTTTTTATCATCATAAGTAGTGCATATGTGTGCTGTATGTGGCTTTAAAACATTGAAAAACACACCAAAAATAAGTTATTTCCCATTCCCAGTAGTCCAGAGCCATGTACACAGCTCTGTGTTAGTTCATTACATTAATTTTGTTTCTGTTTTTTTCTCCCATCTATATGCAAAGTATGTAAAAAAAAAAAAAATTCTTGCTCCAAATTACCAACAACCACCAAAGCCAAAATGTGGAAGTCGAGAATTCAAAATATTCATGCACACACTAACAAGTCAATGGGGCGAGTCATGGTAGCTAAGTCCATTATTTTTACAGTCTATGAAGGAACACCATTCCCCAAAATAACCCCAAGACCTCTGCAGGTTAAACTTCATCGAGCGCCTCTTACTGGTGCCAGTTAAGAGTTGACTGCCACACCATGTTGCTAACAAAGGAGGACACTACAGGGGAAAGACCATGTTTATGTAACGACCAAGTTGTTAGCAGGTGTAAATAACAGGAATGGAAAGAGAGAACACAAATTAATTACCTAGGTATTAGCAAAAGTACATGAGTAAAAATCAGGGCTGTCAGCTTTAACGTGGAAATCATGATGCAATTAAGGTCTGTACATAACGTATTATTTGTTTTTGAGTTAATCGCCAGCTGTCCCAGACAACATTCCTTGTCGTATCGGGCTGAGTTTTAAAGCTAGACTGATAATGCTGGTTTCATATGAAACTAGAAGAAAGAATTCATAGGTACCAACCATATCAGGCTACCTTATCTCAATTAAAATGGGCTCGGAGGGTACCCATTAAGGCTGGGCATCATGGGCTCAAAATTATATTGCGATATTTTTAGGCTATATCTCGATACACAATATATATCTTATCTTATCCTATATTTTTAAATCTCCTAAAAAGCACTCCACTCAACTTTCGAACATTACAGTTTTTTCAACCAAATTCCCTCTTTGATTGGTCGATCTCTCGCTCCATCCTTCCCTCACTCGTGAACAAGACCCCGAGGTAATTAAACTCCTCCACTTGGGGCAGGATCTCGTACCCGATCCAGAGGGGGCACTCCACCCTTTTCCGGCTGAGAACCATGGCCTCGGATTTGGAGGTGCTGATTCTCATCCAGGCCGCTTCACACTCGGCTGCGAACCGATCCAGTGAGAGCTGGAGGTCACGGCCTGAATTTATTCCACATTATGATATAATAATATCCAGTATCTAAGATGATATATAGTCTCATATCTCAAAAAGATATAATATGTTTATATTGTCCAGCCCTAGTAACCATGAGTCTCCCCTTTGCAAACATGCTCAGTCTATGCTAGTCCTTTGCATTTTTTTTTTTTTTTTTTTGCTGTCATTTGATCCCCAATCAAGACAATCTGGTAAGAATTGCTTTACCTTGTCAATATGGTTTGGGTTTTGAAATGCAAAACAATGGAATGGTAAACATGTGATTGAAATAAATGATTAATTGCAATTAATTATGGAAAATCAACTAACTGCAATTTCAAAAAATGAACCGTTTGACAGCCCGAGTAAAAATACTTGTTAAAATATACTCTGTAAGTAGTGAATTTAGGCTCACAAAAGAATTCCTCTTTCAGATACAAGGTTTCATCATACACACGTATGGTTAGAACAGACATGAAGAGATTTTAATGTATATGTATTTGAAGAGGATAAGCTCATATAAGCAGAAATAAATGCTGGAAAAGTAACTGATTAAATTAAAATTGCCTTTTAATGATAAATACTGCATGTCAATATTTGTCTTTCTTTCTTAATGTCTTTCTTTGGCCTAAATTCATGTTTTCAGGGAATTGAATTAACTATTTAGAGACTGCAAAGGGACCAGATCACCTGATACTACACCAAACACTCCTTCACAATGTGATACCTGCAGCACAAAGACAGCAGCGCACTGCACACATGCAGTTTGTTGAGTGTCCTTTTTACAGCATGAAATTGGAGAATGGAGAGCTCTTCCAGCAGACAAAATGAAATATCACCCGATCTGGCTATTACAGTATTTACTCTACCCAGAGTGTTATATGAACTCTGTCCTCCCGCGTTAAAGCACCCTTCAAACCTCAGCCTCAAAATGACAAGGACTCATAACAAAGGGAGAGAGAGTCCACCTCCACATGAATCATGTCAGTCAACACCACTGACTTTCTGCCAACAAACCCTGACTCCTCAGAGAAAGACACCACAGAAGAAGAATAAGTGTGGCCATTGAAAAAGAGAGAAGATGATAAAG
Organism: Plectropomus leopardus; assembly: GCF_008729295.1. NCBI lineage: Eukaryota > Metazoa > Chordata > Actinopteri > Perciformes > Serranidae > Plectropomus > Plectropomus leopardus. The sequence goes on from NC_056480.1 coordinate 27,998,560, forward strand.
GAAGACAATGCTGGCCTGAACGCGCAAGTAGAAAAAAAGGAGAAAGACTCAGTCACCTTGGATGAGTCATCCAGCACACCTCAGCACTTCATACTGAGACATATTTACAGCACAATGCGCTCTTGCTCTCCATCTCCCCCTCTCTGGTTAGTCAAGCATCCCGAAACACATCCACACACACAGTCAGAGTGTCACCCTGTGAAAGAAATGTCATGGTGAGCAGACACAATCACAAACCAAATAAAAACAGCATTTAATTTAATTTCTCATCCCTCAAAATTGGCTTGTTATTGGATAGAAAAGGTGCCCTTGACCAGCGCCGCTGTGACTCGCAGCGGTGAGGATGTTCGTCATCCAGAGACAGAGATGTGTGGTCAAACAGTAAAAATAGGCTAGAAATGGAGAGCAGAGGAGTAGAGGTGGCTGACGGCATCTGATAAATGATGCTGAAGGTGCTCTGAGTAAAAAATCAGGAATGTTCGCATCCTTATTGAAGGACAGGTGCTGTGACGTAAACTCTACCTTACAAGCTGTTCATTGTGCTGATGGCTTCATGGGTTTCCTGTTTCCTGCCCGCAGGGGCTTATTAACTGTTGGATCTGTTCAGTTTGACCACATCTTCGATTGGGTCCAATTATCCCTAGGCAACTTTGGACCAAGTCTAACAATCCCAACAATTTTGCAGCCTGGTTTCACTCCCAGGGGTCAAAATCATAGATATATAAAGATGGATGACTCGTCCCCACTTACACCCGCTATGTTTAAGTGAGGCTAAAAATGAAGCCATCTTGTGTTGGTGACGTCATTCAGAGCCGGAGTCTCTGAATCCGCGGTGTAGGAGTCTCCGCCAAAACACCTGTCCTAACAATCGCGAGCAGCCACATTGAATGCGAGCACACGGATTGGCACACACAGATGTCACTCATGGCAGACACTCCTCTTTTTTTCTTTTAACAGCTCACTAAAACCTAACATCATAAAAATGATCACTTGAACAAACATCAGGGTGATGAGAACTACCTTCAGTGACAAGAAACCATCCTCTGGAAAAATTTATTTGGGGCGAACTCGAGTTTTTAGCCTGGCCTGTGTCCATTCACTAACACAGAGGGGCGGGCTTTATGACCTCTACTGCAGTAGGACACCAAGGGGTGATCTATATTGAAGAGCTACACTTTGGTGCTTGGAACCTTGGTAAATAGAGGGAATCACCCTGCATTTCCACCAGTTTTGCCCAGAACCATTGTAATCAAGGATGCGTCATCAACCAAGGGCATTGCACAATGCATAAGAGTTATAAAAAGCAATAGCAAAATCACAGATCACACTGTTTACCTGCAAACCTTTGTTCTCTTTTTAAAGATATTTGTTTTTACTCAAAAAACAAGTATGAACCAATTATTGAGGAGACTGCTGCATGCTATTTTTTTGTATGTCTGTTTTTGTCTATTTTGTTGTCTCACTTATCTCTAATGCTGCATTCTCCTTCTTTACCTAAGTCTGGTGTGAAAACAAAAGTCACTGTTGTTTTAACATGCATCACACAATTATGTCACTATTGCAACTTACATATTTTGTTTAAAAATAACAACTGCTTTTTACAACATTAACCAAGTGTAACAATGAGTTTTAGCTGTGTGTCATATAGAGACAATTAAGAGTACCCTGTGCATCGCTATCAGAGGCACTTTGCTATAACAAAGCATCTGTAACTGACCTGGGAATGACAACAGGCTGTAAATATGCACCACCTGGGCAGCTGCCCCTGCATCACTATAATGAGGCTCCCTTTAGTGTCTGCATGAGACACACCAAGCTTTCAACAAACTCCAGTGAAAGACTGTGTCATTATTATTATTATTATTATTAATTACCAAAAGTGCAAAAGTCCACTTAGCCTCGGTGGATTAGTCCAACAAGCACAGGACTTTTACCCAGGAGACCAGTGTTTGTGTCCTGTTTGAAAATAAGAGTCAGTGTTGAGTTATTTTGTCATGACAGTCATTCATCATGTAGTGGATGATGAGGACAACTCTTGATAAGAAGATATTCAGATGCCTACCCAAAACTGAAACTTCTTTTGGAGATTCCTTAGTTGAACCTCAGGGACAGCTAATGAACCTAACTGCCTTGTTGAATTTGCTCTTGTAAGCAGAACTAAATTACGACAGATTTTATTGCCTGACCGACAGTTTGAGTTAACTTACGAATCATTTGGGGCAAGGAGCTGTCAACTGAGCTCCTGCAAAGACTCAAGGAGACATCAGGAGATCTCTACATCATAGAAACGGACAATTTATGTCTTTGTTGCACAACCAACACGTGACATACCTGCACATCTCCAGACTGTAAGAGAGGACCACATTAACTGATTTTCGTATTCAAAGTAAAATGTACTTTGAAATGTTGTGTGGAGGTCTCATACCTACAGAACAAGAACTTTGCTTACCTGCAGATTTTGAGGCCAAACTCACAAACACAGGCTGTGCCTGTGTGTGTGTGGAGGGGTGTGACCTTTCGTAACCCCCTGCCAGCAGCGTGCTACACACTGAATGGACAGACTCTTAGTACAGACTTGCATTTTGATATGCATCTCCTCTATCTGTATCTTAATTATCCTTCCTTTACACTGTTGTGTGCAGATGCTGTATTGTTTTGTAATCATGCAATTTTTGATTTTCTAATTATAGGTTTTGTTGATAGACCTTTGGTCATAATAAGTACTTTCATACTTTGTTATAGTTTGATGCTAGTACTTGTATACCTTTACTCAAATAGGATTTTTAACAACCTTTAATTATATCAGAGTGTTTTGACACCGTGGTATTACACGTACTTATTTTCACACATATTCCTTATGTTTGTTAAACGTGGTTAATACTGTTTTTTCTTAGACCGTCATGGTTTCAAATATGAATGAAATAAAATGACGGTCAAGCACCAAACCCCTTTATTCACAGGAGTTACAACCCCAGTGAAGTTGAAGGACTTTGGCTTTTGGCGCTTTTTGGGTTCTGCGCTTTTGGCTCTTTGGGCTCGGGTGCTCCGAGGTTTTTAAACTCTAATGTTTAATGTAAACTTATTGTTCCTGATAGCCCAAGTTGACTCCCATTACTCCACTTCAGCTTCATACCAATTCATGTTTCTGAGTCATAATTTTGCATTTTAAGTTACAGTTCCATATTTTGGTATTGATTTATTAATCATTTAATAATTTAAATGATTTGCTAATTAATTCATAAAATCCCCTATTTAAACCGCTACAATCATGTGAGTCTTAGTCACTTGTTAGTCAGTCAGCATCAACTACGATCTTTTCTGACCCCATAGATTTGTTGCCTAAACCTAACTGCCTACCCCTTTTTAGTCACGTGAGTCAGCTCAAATGATTTACTGTCAAACTCTCTCTGCACAACAACACAAAAAGCTTCCTCCAGAAATATTACAATGACATCCAAATGTCACAATATGACAAGAAGGGATGAGAACATGTTGTAAAAAATTTTTTAAATGCCTGCATTCATATAATACATTAATCTAGAACATTTACAAATACTTTTAAACAGCACTGTATAAGCATGTCAGTAAAATGATGAATACAAAGGATAGGCTCCTGAATGCTGGAATCCCATCTCCCTCAAGCTTTTTGTATTGTTGTTTTTTGTATCTACCACCAATCACACTCAGACTTTGTGGATGTAGACACAACTGTCCCCGCCAAAAGAAATGAACAGAAATAGCTTGTGCTAATTGCATATTTTTCATGAAAGTATGCCCATAGTTCTGAATAGTTTCATTTTTGGATGTATGCTCATTTGCTTTCCTGTAGAGAGATAGATGAGAAGACTGATATCACTTTCCTGACGCGTGTTGGGAAATCCTCAGGGAGGAGTGACAGCGAGGGGAGAGGGCTGTCGGTATTACTTTGCTGCATAGATCCCAAACCAATAACAGGGCTCATTTCCCTCCTCCTGTCCCAGAGGACCGACCTCCGGGGTCAGAGGGGTGCGTCGCTGTGGTAAAGTGCCTGCAGGAGGAGGCATGGTGGGCTGTAACCTGCTTGATGAAGCAGGCCTGTCTGTCACCATAGCATCTGTCCCTGTCTTAGAGACAGGCAGACACACTGACACAGACAGTCTACCCTAGAGTTACAGTGCAAAATGTTCCCAAGGAGACACTTGAGCTGAGTGACCCTGACCGTGTCACTGATACGTCCTCACGTGCTTGCTGGTCATTCTGCAGATGTCCCACTGACACACTTTCCCAAATTGCAGTTCTTTATTTTGACCATCACCTTGATTCATGGAATTTTAAAAGAATTCAAATAATTAAAAACATATATATTTTATGTTATTATATTCGCAGAAGCAACAGCAGCAAAGAAAAATACTAAATATTCAAAAATAAGGAAATTTCTAAGTGACCCCAAACTTTTGAACGGTAGTGTATATATATATATATATATATATATATATGCTTTAAATACATGAATACCTAGGTGGGATACTACAATGTATGAATACTTAAAATAGTTTTACTTGAGTCGTCAAATAGTATAACTACATCTCATATAGGCACAAAATATCAGCCCTCAAAGATATTTCACCTCTACAGCTTTAAGCCCAAACTGCTGTACATCACCTGAACAACATTAGATTTTTCTTGTTTATATAGTTAGATTTTGATTGTTACCAGCAAATAATATATAAAGATTTTACTGGTAATTTATTATTTTATAATCTGAACATTTATCAACCTGTATGATATGACAAACTCTGTCATCTGAGTTTACGAAACTCAGCAGGTCTTTTGTTTCAAACTGTATAAACAAACATATTGTCTTTTCATAGTTGTAATGAAACAATGTCAAAACGGCATCAGTCCAAGAAGGATCTTTTAATAACAAAAATTATATACAAACAAGTTACAAATAAAGAGTGGACTCATTTCTGATCATGTCAAGTGACCAGGCACAGAATTACCATCAGATCGCATTTGCATTCAGTAATCGTGGAGATTAGAAACCTGAGCTCGATACAAAATGTCCTGTGTGTGGTACAAATGTATGTTGCACAATAACGAGGAAGCATTACAAAAGGCAGAGAGTATAAATATACTGTATGTACAACTGATGGAGTAAATTCCTTAATGTAGAATCAGAAAGGGGCCTTGCATCTTGAATATTTTTGCCTGTACGGTTGGGAGATGTGTCGAAATGTTCATCTGCTGCCAACTGAGTGGATGCATCAACTGGGACATTAAAAACAAATGTGTCTCCTGGCAACATAACAACCCGAGCTGAAAATGATGTTTCTCCTCTCTGCTCCTCCCATATACTCGCTGTTAATTTGTATTTCTTTAAATAAAGCTGAAATGGAGAGAAAGGAGAGGAAGGAGAGGATGAAGAGGATGGGCTGAGTCAGGGCGCTGAGCAGGAATAAAACCTTCTCCTTCAAGGAAGGAGTCAGCAACAGCAACATAATATTTACCAAAAATAATAATGGATTTTTTATTATATTCTGTGGGCGACCACAGAGGAACCTGTCTGGTTAAACTCCATTCAGGTTTTGATTTCAAGGGTCACAGGTTGAAGGTCAGGGGTCATGGTGCAGCAGTCACTAGGAGGGGGCGTCCTCTCCATGTATAGCCTTATACTTGACCATCTCCTCTGGAAAGACTTTGCTTAGCTCAGAGATTAGAAGGCTTTTAAATTTCTGGAAGAAAAGAAAACAGCAGAGGTTGCTTTAGAAATGATTTAAAACAACTTATGATTTTATGATTATTATGAGTTCCCACACAGTGTAACCAATGAATTTTCACAACTTTTCCTTTACATTTTACCTCACTTCCATGTCTTTATTTAAGCAGTTTCAAATGGGTAGTGGGGTTGGTCCAGTGTGAAAACTTACAAAGCAGTGTGATATTAGGTCAAACACCGGACTGGACCGGTGTACCGAATTTCACCAGGTGTCCCACATCATTCAGGAGATAATCCTCAATGGTACATAAGACTGTGTCCCAACAGAAAGCAAGTGCCTAACTATCATGGAGCATCGCGGACCACCAGAGCTCTCTGTCCATACTGAATCCATTAAATATACCCTTCTGTTACTTCATGTAAACAAACCACATAGCTATCAGCTGTGCGCCCGAGATCAGACCAGAGACGTAAACACTTAAAAGATGGGTGAGTAGACTACCTGTCATCTTCCTGCATTTGTAGTATTACTTTTTAAATCAGAAAACACACCTTTTATGTTGTGATGTTTACTCAAAAAACATACAATATAGCCAACACCAAGTAATGTTAGCTTAGCTTGTTTTTAGCAATGGTCATTTACCTCAGCAGAAACTTTCAGCTTTCCAGCGTTCTCCCTCCAGCCAGCTGATACTGTGTTTAGATTTTTGTAGTAAAATAAGAAGGTTTTGTTTAAATAATTTCACATTTCAATTTCACGAAGCAGCTGCTCCTCTTCCTCTACAGCACTTTCAAAGCCAGTGACAGGAATAAATATAAACATAGCATCCGACAAATGTCCGGCTCCAAGTACCGTGCCCGCTGGTATATGCTGTCAGTTGTCTGTTCCAGAGACTGGGTTGAAGACTAAAGGGGACAGCAGAGTGCTTACAGTCAAAGCCCAGAGGCTCTGGAACAATCTGCCCGAGGAAATCAGGTCAGCCCATCTTAAAATACTTTTATTTGAGAGCCTCTCCTGATTTTAATTGAGTTCTAATTTCCTGTCTTTCTATTTGCTTTTTTAAAGTGCTAAAAAAGATTATTATTAGTCGGAGTAGTAGTATTAGTAGTATTATAAGTATTATTATTATTTATGTTACCTTTTCACAAAATCAGACAGCCGCAGTTCAGATACATTCATATGCCAAAAGCTTTCCATAGCCATTGCATCGTCACTCCCCTCACTTAGCCACTGCTCTGCGTTTCTTCATCTTAAATAACCAACCTGTTTACAGTCAACAGTGATCTGCAGGCTGAGATTTACTTAGAATCGACAGTCTGATGCTGCTAATGTATGGCTGTGCTGCAGCAGCCTCTCACTCAAGCTAAGTCCCCATTAGTAGCAACTCTTAGGGCTGGCCGGTTAATCAGATTTTAATTTCGATTACAATTTTGGCTCCCCTAGATTGTCAAAACAAGATAATCGAGATAAAACGATCTCTGGTTGTTTGGAAACTTCTCATTTTGGATCCAGACAGCATGTGCATGGGGAGAGAGAGCACGAGCGACAACGAGCAGAAGCGGGGAGAGCAGACGTGTATGTGCCTGTGACAGTGACAGTGAGGCTGCAGTGAGAGGAGCAGAGAGTGTGACGGGATGCATCAGCAGCTGAGGCTGTTTGTCAGAGAATAAAAGCTACAACTCCTAAAGACTCAAGACGCGTTCCCATATCTAGCTCACAGCTGCTGATTAAAGTGACAGAAGTTAGCCCTGAAGTTAGCAAGCTCAGTTAGCTTCCCAGTGGAAACTGACCAGGCTCCTTTAAGGTGGACTGTTAAGGTGGACAAGCTTTTCTCACTGTAGGGACACTCCCAGCTGCTTCTGAACAGATAATGGAGGAATGTCTGTCTGCTGAGTCTCTCCTGAGTTAGTGAAACAATCATTGATCCCAATTCAAAATGTATTTTGCTGTTTTTGATACAGTAGCTGTTATGTATTGTTAAATTACATTAGTTGGGTTAGGTTTTATTATTATGTAAATGTGAATAAACTACGGTAATGTGCGAGATGTGTTACACAGTCTCGTGGCTGCACCACAAAGCTTTACTGTTTTTCAGTTCACTTGTATTTAAAGTCAAAGGACATCTGGTGTTAAAAATAAACACCAGAGTTAATATTCAATAACTGCATGATGGTTGAAGGCCAGTGAGTAATCATGTCAAATAATCGTGATTTCAATATTAATCAACATAATCGTGATTATTATTTTTGCCATTATCGAGCAGCATCGAACTCTTACCAGCATCATTTCGAGATTAAGCACACTTACCATGAATATGTAAGTATCCATTGTGCCAAAAATTGGTTTAGGCCGGTTAACCCACTACACAACAGCTTTTTAACTTTTTCCTGTTTCCTTCTTTATCTGACAGCAAGTTTCTTTCTCCAAAAGGGGGCGTGGCCTTGGCAATGATGCAATGCCTGTCTGGTCTACAGTTAGTCTACCCCATGATACTAGTGACATTTTAATGGTCACGAAGCACAGCACTAGATTTTTAATTGGTTATATAAGGAACATATTTTGCGTAACATTAGACATATTTGGGGATTTTTTTAAAACATATTTTAAACAACAGCCGAAACAATGTATATAGAAAACTGGCCTAAAATATTGTTAATTCCAAACCATTTCCAGGCCTGTAAACTGATTTTCTAATTTATAAATGTAATAAATTTAATAAATGTATGGCATAGTAACTACAGACACATCTGCTTATAGAATATAAAAATCAAGTAACTTGATTTGTGGAGTAGAGCTTCTATTGAACCATTAACACATTTTTAGCATTGTGTCCAAGGAAAATTAATTCATCGTCAGTAAACAAGGCCACTTTATTAACAGAGAGGGCTATTTAGAGTACATGGCTCGCTGTATATGAAAAGAGCCTTGAAAAGGACATTCTTATCTTTTAAGAAATGTCTTAACATGCTTGGGATCATGTAATCATCAGTGTAGTAGTTAGTTTGTTGACTCTGTTTATTCCTGCGGTGTCGCTGATGTGTCAGTGACCCTGGCATTATCTCCTACCGTCATAGTGTCGATCTTCCCTTTGACCTGCTCGTTCCTCGCCAAGGCTCTCTCCAGACACTCCTTGGTGTACAGCTGAGGGTTTCGCCCTTGGTCAATGTATCTACACACACAAGGCAAAATATCAGTCAAGGAAACTGTGATGAAGCCATGAAGCACTGATACTGTATTATAAATCCCAGTAGCTAAATTTGGTAAGATATCTGTGTTTCTTGTCAAAAGCACATTCCAAAATATGTGAGACTCCAGAGGTTTTCTTTGTGCCTTGTGGTCACTTTTTGATTTGGTATATGCTATGAACAAATTCTTAAGTTGAACATGTTATTCTATAGTAAGCGAGTGCTAAATTTTGAAGTAGCTCTCCCCATTCCAGAATAAAAGTAGAATGAAACATTTAACATTCTGAGATACGCGGACAAGGAATGAACCCTAAAAATCATCTGATTTTCAAATGGGATTTTGTGTGACTTTAATGTAAAGATATTTGTATTTTCTCATCACGACAATGGCAGAAGTGAGCTGAGGGTTTCGACTTGGGTCATGTATCTAGAAACACAAGGAAACATATCAACTCAAGGGGACTGAGGTGAAGCCTTGATAAGGTATCATGAATTCCAGTAGCTAAATTTGGTGGGTCAGGTTTGCTTCTTGGCAAAGGCACATTCCAAAAAATATGAGACTCAAATGAGTTTTTCTAAATTCTTTGGAGTCCCTTCTTGATTTACTGTATGATATTTTAAGTTTGTTTTTTTTTTTTTATTGAAATTTAATTTCACCAATCCTCCACCAAATAAAGCACACTATAAAGAGTGACAAAAAAGGCAAGACAAATTCTTAACCCTTTGAAACCTGAGCAAATTTGTTTTGATTTCCTTTAAAAACATGGCAATGAGCAACTCAACAAGACATGGCATGAACATCAGCAAGAAATTTGTGAAAAATTAAAAGAAAATTACCTGGAAAAAAGAAACAACAAAAAAACTAATTGTAATGAAGAGAAAATGGTCAGGAAAAGGTGCTGAAAATTGAAAACAATTACAAAAAAGAAAATAGGTTCCTCTAACATATTTTTTTACACGTATAATAATAGTTAGAATTTGCCTAATAAAAAAAATAGCCTGTAAAATGCGTCTGAATACAGCACGAGAAAACTGAGGTTTTAAAGGGTTTACGTTGCAAATGTTATTTTAATAGTATGCCGAATTTTAAAGTGGATCTAAACAATCCAGAATAAAAGTTAAAAAAAAAAAAAAAAAAGAAGCATGTGACATGATGACAGATGTGCGGAAAAGAACGAAACTATAAAATCGTCAGATTTGCAAATGGGGTTTGGCGTAGTTTTAACCCAAGACGATATGTATTCTCTCAAACAACAGTAACACTGAACAGAAAATATGATATTATACGTTATAAAACCAGACAGGCATAATAATATAACAGCAAACGTTAGTGGACTCACTCAAAGACCTCCAGCGGCACGTTGATCTCATGAAGCTGCTGACGGCACTTCTCGATGTCTTGAAGTCCAGATATCATGAAATTTCTGATTAGAAACAACACAGCAGTTAAACACAGAGCTTACTAACAGCTTCGTGTCGTTATTATGTTCTCAGCAATCAAGCCCGACTCACAGTTTCTGGTTGAGTCCTGCCTGGCTGCTCGGCTGGAAGTCGCTGACGATGATTCCCAACTGTCGAATATTCTCGATAAATTTCTCCAGATGCTCCTCCAGGTTATCAAACTTTTCAGCCATCTTATTAAACCCTCATTAGCCGGCTAAAAGCGCTTGAAATGACTCCGTTTAGCAGGATCCCTTTGTCAAATAACCGTTGTTGACTGTTAGCAACCGGCTCCACGACAGGCACAACGCCGAAGTGCTTTACGGTAGTAAAATAGCCAATCGCTGTGGGTGCTGTTGTGCTACCTAGGTAACAACCCGACACAACCAATGAGAAACTGTCGTTAACTGACTCTGAAGTGTCGTACTGTCCGTTAGGAAGAAGCTTCTTTGTCATAGCTGGTTAAGAGCAAAAAGAGTCAAACGGTGACTGCATTTAAACCGCTATGTCAAATGTAAACGTGCCTGTTCATTTAAATCATACTGCGAATATATTTTATTTTGAAACGTGCCATAAATCTAAAACTAAAAGGAGCCCCTACACACTGTTTATGCCAAAGCTTACAAAGACCCCAGCTAGATTGTAGAATTACTATGTATTATGGCTAAATATACACAAACATCAAAGTACTTAGCCTGTTTTAATGCTAATCTACAAATCTTGTATTTTCCAACAGAGCTCTAAAGCAAAGTTTTGTTCTGTTCACACATAAGATGTCCTTGACTTAGTGTAAATCTAGTGCTGACTATCTGAGTAAAGTGGGAGATTAAAAGAGAAAGTGAATGTCAGTGACGCTCAGATGATATTCCTTCATTCTGTGGAGTCTGTATTCTTTCAGGTAAGCACAGGAACACTAAGAGGCACACAGTCAGCCAGACGGGACCAGGAAAGACACCATGAGCCTTCAAAATAAAAGTAATATTACCCATATGACAGCTTGCACAAGCCAAGGATGAAGTAGTGTTTCAAACTAAACATTTAGGAACTACAACATTGTTCATGTGTGGGATTGAGCTTTACAACAATTTCTGGCCTTTTATTATCTAGCCAATGATTTTCTAGATGAAAACTAAAGATTGAAAAAAAATTTTTCTCAGTTAACTAATTTGTGTGCCGGAAATTGGTTTTCTGGAATCAGTGGTTGTATTATGTGTTCAATGTAAAACCTACATTTTGTTGTAGGCACAACTCTCGGGGCCCCAGTGGCCCTCAGCTGCAAAATGTCACTCATATTAACACGTACCAACCACAAAGAGACCCCAGCTAGCAATTTTTGGTTCTAAAATGTTCTGTGAATGGTAAAATGCAACCAATGCAATGTTTTAGTAACATTTTCAGCAGCAAGTTTTCTTTTGGTTCCCAAAATATTCTTCTTAAAGTTAGGGTAACATTCTCTATAAACATCATAAAATGTTAAAATGTGTTTTTATTGTTAGTATATCACATTACATTTTTAGAAAAAATGGCCTGTAAACTCAGGCGTCAATAGCATGTTCTAAATGTTGCTTTGACAGTGTTCCTCCTTTGTTTTCATGTAACATTGTGGCAATGTTTCAATTGGAACATTCTATGATGTGTCACTTTTCAGCATCACCAAAACATCCTCAGAATGTTGCAGTTATAACATTACGTCTTAGTCATCATTTAACCTTAAAGGAACATAACAAAAATGATAAACATTCTTAAAAGGTTCTTTGAACATTAGATTAAAATATTTTCTTTAAAACATTATTGCAACTTGTAGTTAATATTTGCCAATGTTGTGGGAATGTTCCCTGCTAGCTGGGACTCAAGATGACCACCAAAAGACAAATAAAGGCCACAAAGAGATGCAAGGGAACTGTAGAGAGACACAAAGTAACAACAAAAGGGGAAAACAAAGACACAAAACTACCCTAAAAAACCCCAAATTACCCCAAAAAGCCATGAAATGGCTACAAAGACATACAAAACCACAATAAACGAGGCAAAACCACCACAAAGAAATGAGTTAACATTTCCTTGGTTCCCTCATCTCAGAGTCAACGGGTTTTGGGCTAATAGATGTTTAAAATAAGGTCTGTGGTTAACACAAGCTTTAGAGAGTTTCAGCTCTTTCAGACTTTCAGATCCAGCTTTCAGAGGGTTAATGCTTGGCTTGCTTTGAACGTAAGTCTAGAAGCTTTTATTTTGAAAAGGCTTCACCGTTGCAGCTCCGCCGGTGAGAGCAGACTGGCTGAGCAGGATTACCGGGGGCTGCTTCGTCCTCGGCTGCATTAAAGCAGGAGCTGCCGCAGCTGCACACACATCAAAGACTCTGCTCCTCCTCCTCCACCACCTCCTCCTCCTCACTGCAGCTTCACTACATGGTGGAGCCATTTCTGCTCCTCACACACAGCGGGATCGGTGTCCGGTACACAGAACGGGATATATATTTTAAAAAACGGACATAGTTGGAATTTGAGCCGTCTACGGTAAGCACGAGCTGCTGTCGGGCTGCTGGTGGAGCGCTGGGTCTGTGTGGGCGGGAGAGGACACGGAGGAACATGTATGATGGTCTTATGATAAGGACGAACGCTGATGGTTACAGACAGGTTTTGGACGTTAATAGTGACTTCATCAGCCTTTATTTGAATCCTCTATAATAATATATTAGAATAGTTTATCCTTATAACGCATTTATATTGACTTCAGTATTTTTAAAAAAAATATTTATAGGCTATGTTTTAATCTGCTATAGCTCCATTCTATACATTTCCTATAGGAGTCTGTGCGTAAACATCAGCCAGATCATTTGTTATAATAACCCTGTGATGGTGATTTTTTATTCCTCGATGGTTCATTCTGTGATTTTTCTGCGTTTTTCCTGATAATATGCACCATTCTGTTCAAATGTGTTATAACATCATCACCTCTGCGTAACGCAGCGTCCTATCATTGAACTACTGCAGTCACAGTCATCATGTCGGCTCACTTGTGGTGAAAAAAATGACTCAATTCTGTTTGGACAAAACTGTGTGTGAGATTATTCATCTTAAATAGAATTAATATGCTGTTTTTTGTCCTCAGTCGCGCCGTGTCGAGATGATGCTCTGAGGAGAAGCCTGCGCACCGGCTGTGTTGATCCCGAGGCTGCAGTGAACGGAGGGGGGATTGCGGTACAACAAGGTTAATAATCGGCATCGATAAAGGTCTTGTGTGTGAGCGAGGAGCGGCTGTAAGAGGGTGATTCTTGCCCCTGTGCGGGGGGTCGGCGGAGAAACAGAGATCTGTTAAAAAATTATGGCCACTCTACTGCGGAAGATCGGTCTGATCCGCCTGCACGACCGAGACACCGAAGACCCAAAGCACCACCAGGGCTCACTAAAGGGCACCAAAGGGAACCAAAAGAACAACGCTAACAAACACTGTCAGACCGCCAACGAAACTAACATCCTGAGCACCCCGGAGATCAAGGCGAGGAAGCTGGACCAGCACGGCAAGGACAAGCCGTCCGGCAAGGATAAGCAGGGCAAGGATGCGAAGGAGAAGCAGCAGACGGGGGGAGGAGGAGGCGGGAGTAAAGCGACCAGTGCCTCCTCGATACCACCGCTGGCGCCTCACCGGCAACACTGCACCCAGGTCCGGACGCGGCGGCTGATGAAGGAGCTACAGGAGATCAGGAGGTTAGGGGACAACTTCATCACGGTGGAGCTGGTGGAGGACAACCTGTATGACTGGAACGTCAAGCTGCACCAGGTGGACAAGGACTCGGCGCTGTGGCAGGACATGAAGGAGACCAGCACCGAGTTCATACTGCTCAACGTCACCTTTCCTGATAATTTCCCCTTCTCGCCGCCGTTTATGCGCGTCCTGACGCCCCGGTTGGAGAACGGCTACGTGCTGGACGGCGGGGCCATATGCATGGAGCTGTTGACCCCTCGCGGATGGTCCAGCGCCTACACGGTGGAGGCGGTCATGAGGCAGTTTGCGGCCAGCCTCGTAAAAGGACAGGTGAGGGGAGGGAAGGGGCGGCTGGGAGGGGGTGTGGGTCCGTGCATGGGACATCATCAACCACAGGGCTAGTTAATCATCTCTAGTACATTTAGTTTCAGCCATGACACGCACTGGATGTGAGCAATTCCATTAATCGTCCGTGCGTCATGCGTAATTAACGCCTAAAACTGCTTTTACGAATGTAAAACATGTGTCAACCATGGTGAGGCTTTTAGTCTAACGCTGTTTTTTCTTTTTTTTTTTTCTTTTTAGCATTTTAAGACAGAATTTACTTTAATATAGATGTAAAAGTATGTCAATATGTTTTTGGAAATTTCATCTATCTATTGCTAATCAAGTTAAAATGTTCTAAGTGTCCTTTTTGGACAATAGTGGGGTGATCTCTCAAGACAACCTGCAGTTTTTAGGAAAATTCATAAAAAAGGCGAATAGGAAATACTCCCCAATAGGAGGTGGTTTTATTTTTTTATATTTTAAAGGCAAAATATCATTACATGACAAAATTATTCAGAAAAATTGATGTCAATGATCACACCAGTGGAGTGATCTCACAAGACAACCTGTCAGTTTTTATGAAAATTCACAAAACAAGTGTATAGGAAATATAGGAGGCTGTTTTATTTCTTATTTTTTAAAGAAAAATACCAGGACAAGACAAAATGCTTGAGTGAAATTGGTGTATTTGCTACACGTTGAGCCTATTTATAGCCTTTCATATGCTCAATGTGAGCTATAGGTGCTGTAATGTCCTATCACAGGCCTGTAGCCTCCTCATCCCCCTCCCGTCTGCTGTGAGCAATCCCATGATCGTGAATATTATTAATCTTTATGTGCCTTTATGGCAGCCATTTCATGCGGTGCAAAGCTCAGTATCTCCGTGATGCCAGCTCCTCTGCAGTCCTGCTTTGCTCTCCTTTTATTGCTTCCATAAATCAGCATCCTTTGACAACAAAGACCTGAACCGTCCCCATACAGCCTCTAATGCGGTCTTGCAATTTCTGCACTCCCATCAGGAGGAATAACACGATTATTCAACATGTGTGGTGACGGATGGAAAGACGGATGAAAAATAGAGACAGCAGGTAGCCTACCTACCAGCAGTCCTCGCTGACTTAGACTGACTGGATTATGTAATCCTGTCAAATGTGTTTTTCACATCCTCAGTGCACTGCAGCAGCAGCAGCAGCAGCAGCAGCAGCAGCAGCAGCATGGAAATGGCTGCATCTCCAAATGCACTGCAGGCTATAATCATTAAAACTCTGAATAGATATTCATTTTTCCACCCAGATCAGAATTCTCTAACCGTGTTTTTGCTCACTTTTCTGTCATACTTCATTTCACACATTGAGTCTGCCTCTCTCTCCTCTCGGTCTGACGTCAGCAGCGTGACAGCACTGTGGCAGGAGACCTTACGTAAACTGTCACTGGGTTCTCCCGCCCAGCCCCCAACACTTGGTGCTTTTTTTGTCTTTGATGATATAACAGAACATTATTGTTGAGTCCTCTGTGGTCATTAAGCTTCTGTGACCAAAGAGAGGTCAAGCAAAAAAGTGTACCCACAGCAGAGAGAGAGGGGGAATGTGTGTGTGTGTGCGTGTGTGTGTGTGTTAATCTTGATTTGCTGCTTGAGGAGATGAGCTAGCAGCTCTGCAGTGCTCCCTAATTATGGTGCAGTGTCTTCTCTCTCCAGTTTGCTAATGGAAACAATATTGATTAATTATTCCTGTGTGTGTGTGTGTGTGTGTGTGTGTGTGTGTGTGTGTGTGTCTCATCTTTATCTCTTTGTTTGGCTCTTCAGTGAATATGTGCCCGTCTCTACACGGTAAAATCTGACAAGTTGAGCTAACTTAAAATAATCTTGGAAATTGATTTCCTTAAGAAAATGTTGGTAAATACAATGTTTAATCTTAGTTTATGTTAACTTCATGTCTAATTGTTAAGTTTACTTGAAATTTATTTATATTAACTTAATTTTGTGAAGTTTTAGCAACTTAAAATGACAAGTTCTTTGTAATTTTTGGTATGGAAATTAAATACTTAATTACCATAATTATGAACAAAACACAAGTTTTTAAGTTGATAAGCCATACAAGTTTATTTTTTCCTTTATAGAGTTTTCCACATTATCTAAAGGAAATTCTACAGTGTTATGTAACTACCATATTTCTGAACAAAAGTAAAGTTGTTTGGGCATTTTTTCCCAGATTATTTACAAGGAATTTTTAAGTATTAAAAATCTACAGACACGATTGACTCGTTTGCAACCAGCAGAATGCATATATTTAGAAAAGTGAACTTGGTTTACTGAAGTTGCTAAAACTTAGAAAGATTTATTGAATTCAACTTGTCATTTTTAAGGTGCAGCATCTTTACAAAATTAAGTCATATATTTTAAGTAAAACCAACTCGTCAGATTTTACAGTGCGATGCATCATGACAAACAAAGAACTATATATAAACCTTCATACAGAAGATATGTTTATCCGTCCTTGGGCGCAGGTTTGCTCTGACAATAGCGATGTGGCTTGTTTAGAAGCTTCCAACCTATTTTTAGTGTGGGAGGATACACACAGTGACGGAGTGATGAGGTGAAAGTCAACAGAGCTGCGAGTGTGTTCACCTGCAGGTGGGAGGAAACACACACACACACACACACACACACACACACACACACACACACGCAAGCTGAGATGAGGGGAAGTTACTAAAGGGATCACCAGTCTGGCCTTCAGATGCTTTGCGTCCAGTTTGAAGATAGTCGCAGTGTCACGTGTCTTGTATGAGAGTAACTGAAGCCTGGTAGAGCTGTGCGGGTGGAACAGACAGTGACAGTGAGGGCACACTGCATCATTAGGTGTCTCTGTAGTGTGAGCAGATTTAGTAATCGATTTGCATTGTTGTATTGTTGTCTGCTCAACGGTGTTAGGGAAGTGCAGTAGTATCATTTTAAATTATGCTTTTGGCTTTAACCCTTTGAAACGTGGATCAGCATCACTTTTCTTGTGCTGTGTTTAGAGGTCTTTCACACGGATTTAAGGCTTGAGCAAATTGGAGCAATTTCTTTCAAAAACATGGATAAAAAGGCAATGAGCAACTTGGTAAGAAATGTTCCATGAATTGTCAGAATTAAGTAGATTTATAAAACTCCCCCCCCCCCCCCCTTTTTTAATGGGGTCTTTAATGTCTTTGTTTAGATTTTTTTAAGGAAATTTGTCTCTGGAAAAAAAGAAAAAAGCTAGGGGAAAACTGTAGTTATAATTATCATAATTACACATTTAAAAATATGTTCCAGAATTTTTTCAGGTCATACCTTTATGGGGTTTTTTTCTTATTATCAGGTAAATTCCCTTTAATTTATACTAATTTCTTGCAGATTTTTGGTTAATTTCTTCCTAAGCTGCTCATTTCTTTCTTCCATTGTTTTTTTGAAAGAAATCAAGCTAGTTTACTCCATTTTCAGGGGTTAACCTATCCTCTTCTCAGGATACTGTTCATTTCTGTAAGCTGTCAGTCACTGGAGCTCACGCTGACAACACTTCAGTCTTCAGATCTTCATCTTTGCGTAAAAATCAGCTTTGTCGTAATTGTTCACTGTTCATCATTCATTTGAAAATGCAGCCGTGTTCAATGTAGCTTGAAATGAACATTCAAGTGCTAAAAAAAGGGCACCCAGTAAAGAGATGTGACACAAGCTGTGATTTGGATATAACTTTGATAAATGATTAATCCTCATCAGTCATCTCTTCAGCAAAAATGCACATTCCCTGGTTCCTCCTTGTAGCCAGTTAACAATTTGATGATTGTCTTAATTTTATATGAATGAAAATTGACTGAATTTAAAAATGTATGCATATATTTTGTCATTAAGTCATTTTGAACTTCAGAAACTTGAAGGTTTTTTTATTTTATGCTGAACAACCCATTGATTATAAAAGCCATCACTGACAGATTCTGAAAATAATCATTATTTGCACACAGTAAAATCTGACAGGTTGATTTTAATTACAATAATCTTGACACCGATTGCCTTGAAAAATAAATATAACTTTAAATCTTAATTTATGTTGTCTCTATATCTAAGTGTTAAGTTTACTTAAAAGTTAGTTGCATTAAAGGTATAAATACTTGTGAAAAATGTCCGAAAGTAGCACAAGAAAAGTGATATCGCTCCTGGTTTCAAAAGGTGAACGTACACGGAACTTAGTGTGGGAAATCAGTGGATTTCCTGTTTTCAGTTTGCTGTTTTCTATAATGGATTTCATCGTTCTATTGGAGTTCATTTTTATACTGTCCAAGCATGATGACAACAAAGTGCTCAGCTGAGTGTGTGCAGACCTGGGAACCAATCTGAACCTAAACCAATGACAGTGACTTTAAGTTAAAAAAAAACGGTGGTATCACCCTTTAATGACCCCGCCGTCGCTCCCACAGGGCTCTCCTTAATGATCTGATGAGGATGATGATGACATTGATCCCTGTTTGTTTATCCCGACCCCGTTAAGCACATGTCTGCGTTATGCAATCCCCCTCCCCCCTCGCTTCTGCCCCCAGAGCTGCCTCCCAACATGCACTGGGGCCTTCCCTCCTCTGCCCATTGACTGATCTCCATTCACACGATTACCCAGAAGCCACTTTACACGAGTGTGTACCTCTCAACGAGCGAGCGCTTAGCTGAAATAGATAAACACTGACATGGCACTGTATAGGCCCGGGGCACTCACTCAGCTGAACCGCAACACACACTCACACACACACACACACACACACACACACACACACACACACTCTTTTGTTTGCCCATTCTTCCTCTCATGAGCAGATATTTTTACTTCCTCTCTCTGTCCATCTTTGGATGCATCACACCGAGCAAATCCTGTAGATGGCTGCAAATACAACAGCACTAATTAATGCTCAATTTCACCTTTTCATGTTTGTGCAGGCTCGTGCATCAATACACACATTCAGAAGCATGTTCTCACACTCTCATTAACACTCTCTTCCTCTCTCCTCCTATCTTCCTCTGTGTTGCTGTAGCAAACAGATTGACATAATGCATCCCCTTGTCCCTTACCCTTTACCTGAACCATCACCATGTCTAACCCTAACCCTGACCTGAAAAGGCTTTTTTATGCGAGATGTGTCCTGGTGTGATGGTCTCATCTCTGTGTCTGTGGTCCCCCTCACTCCTTTCTCTTAAACCTTTTATCACCAATTCTACTTCCTATCTTTATTTTTAAAAATATTTTTACATAATACTAGACTTTATTAAAAAAAACATCCATACATTAATATTTTAACATATTAAGGATGTTCTTTCAAGAAGGGATTAAAAGTGTTGTAACACTCATGGTGCCCACTCCCTTTGTAGCACTCTTTCAGAGTACTGCATTTAAAAACCCAAACCTAACCTAAAAAGAATTGTAACCTGAACCCCAAAACAAAGTCTTTACCCTCAAAGAGGTCTTTGAAGAAGTGAAGGCAGGCCAAAATATCCTCACTTTTTAAAATATCTCCTCGCTTTGTTGGCTAAAAACACATTTTGGTCTTAACAATGCAGTAAGTACAAGTACACACACACACACACACACACACACACACGGACAGCCCCATGTTCCCCTCACAGGGAACAAACCAATGTCAATTGCCTGCTACAAAACATTCACACGATGCCCGCAGTGATTAGTTTAATGACAACAAGATGAGGGAACATTCCTCCCTGCCATCTATCACCATGGTAATCACACCTCTTTAACAATGGTCAATTGCTGTAACAAAAACCAAGGCGGCCGCCGCCGTTTTAAGGTGGTGACAGCAACCATATGGCAGCATGTTAAGAAATGTGTGGTTACGAGGTTACCCAGCTTTTCACCGATGCTGCATCAGTAGCCAACCCACTGCATTATCTGTGTTAGTCAGCCGGGGTAATCTGTATTTCGGGCCCCTGGCTGCAGAGCACAGGCAGAGCAGGTTCGGTGACACCCCATTGGTTTGTTGTCTGTTTTAAAGGCTGCATGGATCAAAGAAAGTCCCTGAGGAAGGCTGCGTATTATATCTATCTGAGTGAGTCACTCTTTGCGTCATGCATTGAGTTTCTCAAAGCAAGTGAAAACCCCTGCCAACAGAGGGAAAGTTTTCTTGTTTCCATCATGAATCAACTTCCAAACTCAAGCAGTGTTCACTTTGCAGCTATTTTGGTTTAAGTTTTAGTCTTTAGATGAAAATGCTTATTAGTTTTAGTCACATTTTTTGTCATTTTTATACTTCATTGTATAGTTTTAGATGATTAAAACTCAAAACATTTTAGTTGACATGAAGTCATGACATTGTAGTCAACTTTTAGTCATTACTTCCAGTCAAGTTCTTTTTTTCTATTTAAGTTATTACAGTAAGACAAATCATTTCTACACACTTACAAACTTGCATTTCTCCAGCAGAGCTATTGTTGACCCTTTGAAACCTAAACAATGAGCAATTTAAGAAGAAATGACCCAGAGGTGATTAACAAATCAGTTTAAAAAAAAGTACAAGAACCTGAAATTTGGCATCAAAAAAGACAACACTAACAACAACAACAACAACAAAAAACTGTAAAGTTGCATCCTTGCTGCTTAAAAAAATTAGTAATTCTTTAAAAAATAATATAAAACATATAATTATGGTCATTACAAGCAAAGTTCTCTGGACATTTTTCCCAATTAAAAAAAGAGACGGCTGGTTGCTCTGTAGGCTATGATCAAGCGTAGGTCAAAAACTTTGTGTCGGGTGCTCATGAAAAAGCAAGAACCAACAGGATAAACAAGAAGGAAATCCAGGCGCTCCAAAAGATGTGAACAACTTAAAAAAGGAGAGATTACATCAAAAAGCCTTTATGATAATGGCTAAATCATTGAAAAGCCAACATTTTTTGACCATACTGGTCTTCATCAGGGCCTTAAAATACCACAAGTAACTTTTGAAACAACTTGGAATTGTACTCAGGTTCACTGTGAACACTGACTTATCGATCTCACTGTTC
This sequence comes from Plectropomus leopardus, assembly GCF_008729295.1. NCBI lineage: Eukaryota > Metazoa > Chordata > Actinopteri > Perciformes > Serranidae > Plectropomus > Plectropomus leopardus. Next base: position 28,019,934 of record NC_056480.1, read on the forward strand.
AGAAGCTGAAAAATAACTTTAGACATTTTTTTTGTCTCCATACATTTTCCATGTCTGACAGTTCTCCACTGGCATTTCCGTCCGTCCCATCTTGTCTCATCAATGAAAATTAAGCATATTTTTCATCATAGTTTTTGTTATCAATCTTTTTAGCTTGTTTCCTCTTTGTCACAGAAAAAAAGGTCGTTGTGGAATACTTTTCGTCATAGTTATCGTTAACAAAATCAACACTGCAGTCAAGTCATTGTCGTCATTGTAGCGGTGAAATCTGCCTTGTTTCAGTTGTCTCTCTTCATTTGAAGTGCTTCATGCGTCATATTAAATGACTTGTCATGCTGGACATTTATAGCAGGGCTTGATTTCAATATTGATTAAAATACAAGCCGCGATTGATAGGACAAGCTCTTCAGAATGTGTGTCTGTTGGAGAGACACACACAGAGTGAGAGCATCACTAAGCCCAGTGGTGAAATGAGGCCAGTGTTGCTACAGGAATGGAAACTGTAACTGTAATCTCTGGATCATTCAACGTTATCACCTCATCTCCCTTTATCCCCTGCATCACTTTTGACCCAAAATAGCCAAGCAAGTACGCAATAGGACACGCTGATCATCCATCAGCTGTCATGAGAGCGGAGAATTAACGGCAGAGTGTGTCTGATGTGTCTCATGGCAGAGAGAAGGGACTGTAGCCCTGAAATCCACTGCTTGATCAAGGAACTGACAGCTTTAAACAATTAAGCGCTGATGTTTTCCCTCAAGCTAATCCTACAGATCATGCAGATAAACCATTATCATGTTTAACCTTTTAATGTCCTCACACAGCAAAAAAGCAATACTTTTTTGCTGTGTATTTCTTCTTTATTTCCTTGAGTCAGTAACAGCAAAAATCAATGTTTGTTTTTTTCTTTACAACAGATTCCAAAGTTTAAATAGGCACGGTAATAGTAAAAACAGACAACAAAAAACAAAAGTATAAATCATGCACAGTGATAATGCTTGTAATATGTTATTATACCAACATATATCAAATTATTACCATGAAATTAGTACCAGTACAAGTATTTTTTTGCATGCACATATTGTTGATATTTACCATAATAGTACTTCATCTCAGTAATGGTGAAGAAATACATACTGATATAATTTATATAGTTTATATAGTTTATAACTTTCATTAAATATATGCTGTAATAACCTTAAGTGTTTTTTTCTACATTCTAGTAAAGCTGTGTGATAAAATCATTTTATCCCCATTCAAGTTAGCAGAGCACTAAACCAGAAATGATCTGCTTGGCCACTATACATATCTGGTGCACCTGCTCAGTGGGCTCAACAATACGGAAGATCCAGTTAATTTTACACACTGAAGTCAAACTTTTTTGGCTGCACACATGACTAGCACAGGGTATCTAACACATTTATTTATTGGTGGTAGCCCACCAAGATTGAAACTTGTGCCGCCACGTATTGATTTGATATTTTTGGAGGTGGACTGTTTATTAGGAGTGCTATTGCAATATGTACTGTTGGGCTATCCATTGCACCACACTCCCGGAGTGCAGGGTGTACTCTGGGCACAGCACATATTCTAATGGTGCTGGAAACACTGGAGCAACCTTCGTAGGAATGAATGGACTAGTTCCAGTTCTCTTTATATATCCATGAGTGAATTTTATAGAATAATGTGACAGTTTTTTCTTCCAGCTGTTCTTTCTTGTTTATCTGTGGTTAACAGTTATGGTACTTTCATATCTACACCTTAGCATGTGGGCCTCATGCATACCTTAGTGGTGTTGTGGTTTGCATGCGAAATGAGTGTTTAGATCTTGGGGCAACTGGATCCTGTTTGAGTTGTATTGTTGTATATAAAAAGCACAATAAAAATGTGGTATTTTTGCAGAATGCATGGGATATTATGTCCCAGTAAAACACTATTTCTTTAACAGCAAACAGTATGGGGGTATTGATCTGCCGTGCAGCATGCAAAGAGGCTACAAGAATTTCATTAGTATTGGTTTCAGTGGAGTGGAGTGGCCTCAGCACCATTTTCTCCCTGCCAAGAAACACTGTGGGTAGAGGGACGTGTGCAGTGTTACAGAGCGTGTACAAAAGAATACAGTAAAGTACTTGACATATTACACAGCAGCAGGACAGTGTCCAGTGAGTCAACTACAGGAGAGAATTCAGCATAGCTGCAGTGTGAGCCACAGATTTACTGTACAGTCACAACCTTCTGTTTGTGAAGTTTCTTGTTTTGGATTGATTTTTAGAAATGAAATGATGCATTTCAAACAGTGGTGACATTCATATGTATCACACTGTTGTTAGGGCGTTGTTGCCGTGGCTGTGTATCTATCAAAGTTGTTGCTTTTTTTATTCATCCTCCCACGCATTCTTCTGCAGGGAAGACTTAGCAGTGCTGCCAACAACAGACTAAGCAGCTTTATCATCACACCCACACCTCTGTTCTCCCTTTTTTTCTTTTTTTGCCCCGTTATCCCACGCTTATTATTAGCTCCAGTGTGTGGAGGAGGGAGGGTGTCAGCGAGGTGGTGCCTGGGTGAAAATGTCTTCTGCAAGATGTCACGTTGCTCTGTGTGAGATGCTTTTCACACTGAACTCAAGAGGGTTACATGCTCATACATTTATTTTTTTGTCATATTTACAACCCTTTTATCATTCAGTGCAGTTGTTGGTTCTGGTCTACACATACCTCTCCATCGGCCAGTGTAGTGGAGGGTGTATTTTTATCACTTGTGATCGAACCTGACATCTTAAAAGCCCTTTCCCTGTCTTTAAACATTGATCTAATGTTGGTCAACCTGCATTCAGACCACTTGTCCTGTTAACATTTCCCCAGCGGCAAAGCATTCCCTCTGCGAGTTCATCCACATGTACGTGTGAGCTGTCTTTCTGTCTTTCTATAGTTTGTCTGGAAAGACTTGAAATGTTTTTTTCCAGAATGAGCTTGACAAGACAACTGACAGTGGTGAATAAGAGAGCCATCCTTCTTTTGATCTGACAAAGCATATTCAAATCAGACAAATACTATTTTGCTGTTTTTTTTTCTTAATTTCCTAGAATGACATTCTTCCACTGACCCAGAAAGCACAATCAATGTCAACAAGCAAAAAGACATAATGACAATCAAGAATTTATTGTCTCCTATTGTGTTAGATCTATATGATGTCTTGTTGCTTTTCTCTGTTTTATGTGATTGTTATCTGAACGGCTGTGTCCCGAATTAATCACTATACACTCACTGTATTTCTCTAGACAGTGAAATCTATTGAAATTATTGAATCTATTGAATTAAGTATTTATTGAAAAAATTATGTGAATTAGGACACTAATCATGGTAGTGGGCTGAAGGTTAACGTTCACGTGCCGTCAGCCCACTACTTCTTGCTAAGGCAGTTGTAGCTTAACATGGATCGGAGATATTCAGCCACAGTTGTAGCTTAAATAATATTATATTAGCTTCCCACAACAATACAACAATTATGCAAAAGCAAGCAAACGCAACTTTTTGTAGAAAATTGTACAAATGGTTTATGTGAACAGCCCGGCCTACAAGATTATTCATTTGAGAGCCTTAATGTTAGTGAATTTCTTGTTCCTCTCTCTTTCTGCGACCTCTCTCACTTCTCCTCTGGTGACAACATTCCAAGAAGCATGCCGACGGATGTTAGCATTAGCAGGTTTATTTCTATTGCAATCACCACACTGGCCATCATTATTTACAATCCGAGGCCACGTAGGCGTGTTATAGAGCGATAATAGAAAGGCGATCCCTTTATACGTGGGAATGGCCACATATCAGGGATTTCTGGGAAGTGTTAGTCCACGATTTCACAGAGGATTTTTGGATTCAAAACTTCTGGATGATTCACTCAACTTTTAAAGTTATGTGATGCAGTAACACCTCTTGCTCCTCCTGCATCATGAGGGAGACAGTTCCTACTGACAAGCACACAGTCATAGCATCATGTGACCTAGAAAAGCCAAAAAAGTGTTTCCATTGCAGTTTTGTGAAATATGGCTTTTGAATCTGAAATACCACCTCTATCGTCTGAAACATCATCTCATGATGTGATAAATGGTACGATAATTTTCAAAATGATGTGTTTCAATTAGGTGGATTTTATATTCACAATTTCAATTTGCACAATGTGAGAGTTAATGGAAACCCATCTTCTATATGTGTGCAGAGCTCTCTGCCTGCTGGTCACCAGCTGTTCACATACTGTAACTTCTCCCATCACCACTAAGTGTTGCTGTGTCTTTCAGCTCAACTGCTTGTTCCATCAGTAGAGACCAGAGACTGAGCTCTGCTGGTGCGTGCTGTGCACTACATACAATGAGATTTATAGAAAGAGGAATGCATGTATTTATGACAGTAATGAAAAACACACCTTTGGGATTTCTAAATATGCCAGAGATGCCTCATAGGTACTACAGTAAACAACAACCATTGCTGCTATTGACAACTAAATACTTGTTAGTTGCAACGAGGCAGTAGTCTGCAATGTATTGTATAATTTTATTATTATAGTGAACATAAATATTCACTAGATATTACAGTGCATTATGGGGAATAATCAGTGCCCCAAAATGTGTTCCGCAAATTTTAATTACAATTCGGACACTCGGCTGACCACAAATATTGAGTCAATAGTGATTCATTCCGACCACAGCCAATGTCTTTGGGCTTTGGGACTGTTAATCAGACAAAATTGGCTGTTCGAAGATGTCACCATGACCTTTAGATAATTGTAATGGCCACTTTTCTCCACAGGCCAAACGATGAATAGATTTTTCCAGGAAAATTATCAGCAGATTAATCAATAATGACAATAATTGCAGGTGTGAATAGATGTTGCAATCACCTAAAAAGTCTACACATTGTGGCTTTATATTTTTGCAGGCCAACAAACACAACAACAGAACTTGGAAGGATACTTCTATCTCCATCAGTTTTATAATTACGGCAAAACAAAAGATCATCAACTAATGTCAGAAATCTGTGATTTCGATCATTGCCAATATCTAATCAATATTTCATTTGCTCTTGACCTGCTTGTCTATCCAATTTTGCGAAAATTCATTTATGATTTGGAGGGTTTCTCTCTGACACACAAATATATTGTGTGGAAACAGCTCTGTTGGCAGACATTGTGCCTTGATGCAGGGCTTCAGCCAGGAATTTAGAAACATTTAGGTCATGCCTCCAGCATCATCTAGCAACACCTGTCTCAAAACACTTTCAACTAGACATCTTAGACATTTTTGAATATTTATTTTTTTCCCCATGTTTCATTTATTGACCTGTTTTACATTTTTTGCATCTACTTCGAAATTTTTGGAAATGCTCTCATTCACTTTGTCTTCGTTAAATGAAAGATTGATACCACTGTCTGTTAAACATGAGGGTAGAGCCAGCAGGCAGTTAGCTTAGCTTAGCACAGAGACTGGCAGCAGTTAGTAAAGCTGCCTACCAGCACCTCTAAAGCTCAGTAACTGACACGTTTCATCTCCTTTTTTAACAGCGTACAAAATCAAAAGTGCACATAAGAAACACTGATTAACTACACGTCTGTCATGGTGTCCCATATGCAATTGAGATGAGATGAGGAAATGTTGGATGTCTTTTTCAAACACATGCATGAAATTACCAACTATGAACAACCTAGTCACCATAAGAAAATGTTGGCATTGTACATGTCTGAAAACCATGTGCTGCCTAACCCAGGTATTTTAGCCAAAATGATAACGTTTCCCAACCATATCGAAGTGCTCTATGCCTATACCTAACCTCACGTTAACCACAATGGTGTTGAAACACAAAGTTTCATCCAATCAGCTAACAGCCCTATAAATGTTATTACAATTTAAGGACATTTCTAGGATTTCAGGACATTTTAGGATTACAGGACAATTCTAGGATTTTAGGACATTTCTAGGATTTAAGGATGTTTGTGGGATTTTACGACAATTCTGGGATTTTTTGACATTTCTTGGATATAGGATATTTATAGGATTTTAGGAAGTTTCTAGGATTCTAAAACATTTTTAGGATTTTGAAACATTTCTTGGACTTAACATTTCTCAGATTGGTTGATGTTTCTAGTATTTTAGGATGTTTCTAGGATTTAAGGACAATCATTGGTTTTAGGATAATTCTAGGATTCTAGAAAGTTCTTTAGATTTTAGGACAAAAGTGGCTCAACTAGGACCTCTGTCACAGGTGTGAGGGATCTTGCACTGGAACTTTTTTTGATAAAAAAGCTCTATTTGATGTTGTTTTATGCATTTTGGCACTTTATGCATACTACAAGTACAAAAACAACTCAGTGTGAATCACTTTATTTTTATTGTGAATTAGAAAATTGTTGGGGGGCCACCTGGCACGTTATTGGTAGCCACATTTGGCCCGCAGGCCGTAAGTTGAGTATCACTGGTTTAATGGTGTCTGTATTTAGTATCCACACTATCCTAACTTCACATCTCCCTCTCAACCCCTTCCCTTCTTTCTGTATCTGTCTCTCCTCACAGGGGCGTATATGTAGGAAAGCAGGGAAGTCCAAGAAAGCATTCAGCCGTAAGGAAGCCGAGGCCACCTTCAAGTCCCTAGTGAAGACCCACGAGAAGTACGGCTGGGTGTCACCGCCTGTGTCAGACGGCTGAACGCTCGGTTGCCGGCCCTCCGACCGCCACGCTAGCCGGACAAACCCCAGCTAGCCCCGACACGCAAAACGACACACCACGCTAACTCAACAATCTCCCATCCTCACCTTTAGCTGTTTCACTCAAAGAGGTTTTTTTCGGTTTTGTGTGTCTATGTTATTATTTTTGGGATTTATTTTTGTCCTCATCTCCACTGGAGAGCTGACACGCAGCCATCACCCTCTCTCCTCCACCGAGAAGTGACTTTGGTTCCCCTCCCTCTCGTCCAGGGAGATTCTTTCCCCCATTTAGGAAAGACCTGAGAAGGAGTTGTATGTGTTCGTGTGTGTGTGAGTGTGTGTTTGTCACTCCATCGGACATCAGCTGGGAGTGTGTGTAGGTGCATAAGAGTGTGCGTCAGCGTTGTTTGATTTTTTTTTTTTTTTTGGTCTAAACGCACACCCATGCACGTACAGGATCAGTTGGACAGTGTGGACATTTCAACCTGTGTGAAAGACTACTGAATGAAGGAGACTCACCCCCCCCCCGCCATCCCATCCTCTCCTCCCTCCCCATCCATCGCTCCCTCCTTCTCTACAGCACTGAACTAGCATCACTCCCCCACCGTCTCTCTCTGTAGCTGTCGGGTCATTTACATATAAATGAAGCTGTTAATGTTTAATAGACGGGCAGCGCACTGGCGTTTATACTCACTCATTCCCTCCTTCATTTCCCTCTTCTTTCGACTGTGCCGTTGCTCACAGGTCAATGCAACATGAAGATTGTAATTTACATGGAGCTGTGCTCTCTCTCTCTCTCTCTTTCTTTATCTATCTTTCTTTAGCTCGCTCACTTTGTTTCTCTCAGTCTTTCTCTCCGTCTCTTGTGGCTAAATTTAGAGCTCACTGTTATGTAGATGGATATTGATTTCTAATGGAGACATGAAAACGTCACATGTTGCTTTATGCAGAGACTATGTATGATACATAGAATGACAGTCAATCACCTCTTTTCTCTCTCTACTCTCATGTTATTCTGTGTGTGTGTGGGTGTGTGTGTGTGTGTGTGTGTGTGTGTGTGTGTGTTTAGGAGAGGAAGAAGACTGTAATTCCCATGATTAAGATACCAGATGGTACAGCTGAAGGCCAGGCCTCAGTATGTGTGTGTGTGTGTGTGTGTGTGTGTGTGTGTGAACAAGGGAGACAACCCTTTAAACAGAGATGAATATGATTTACTGTGAATGACACTAAGGCCTAAAGGGAGTGCTGTTTTTAATTTTTTTGCTGAATTTCTAATCGCCGTCTTGTTCCACTCAGCTCCTGATTATTAGTACTGTAAACTCACGTGTGGTTGTGACTGAATATCTCCGATCCATGAAAAGGTCAGTAGAATATATCCGCGCTTCACACACACACACACACACATGCGCGCGTGCGTAAGCTCGCCCACACACACACCTGTGGCCTTGACGCCGGCAGTAACACCCAGAAATGAAGACTGTTCGGGGCTAGAGACTCTGGACGGAGTGCTGCTTTAAATAAGCGTACGCTCCAGAGCCCGCCTGACTGATGTCTGCTGAGAGAGAAGGCAGTAGTTGGGAGAGGAGGAGAAGAGGAACAGAAAGGAGAGGAGCTTTGATCACTACCGGCTGCTCTCTGGAAATGTCAGGTGGCTTGCAAAATGGCCAAAGACATATTATTTGCCCTCCCCGCCGTGATTACTTAAGAGATACACAGCTCCAGTGTGTCCAGAGTTCCAACCTTTATGAATATCTAATATTAACTCTCCGGCTGCGTCAGTGTCAATCAGTCCACTAGCCACAGACTATCTGTCCGTCCAATCCGGCGGGCTCCTCGTGTGTTTGTTTTGCTATCTGCCAGCTGAATGTCAGAGGGAAAGCTGCTAATTGGTCTGACATTTCAGCCGAGCGTCATTAGAGAGGAGCAGCTGAGAGGAGAGGGATGGAGGATGTCAAACCTCCCGCTCGGCGCTGACATTTTGTCACTTTCCGCTCCTGCTCTGGCTTTTGGGGGGAGGCGGGGGAGGAGTGTAAGGAGGGCAGACAGCAGGTTAGGTGAGGAGAGGCAGGGTGCAGGAGCATCTTGATGCCAGTCAGCTCTCAGCAGGCCCGACCCGTGATCATGGAGCAGGATGTTTAACCCTTTGAAACCTGAGCACAAATGGCTTGATTTCTTTTTTAAAGATTTTTATTTTTTGGCTTTTGCTTTTATTACATAGAACAGCTCAAGCGTGTTAGGGGTACAGAGAAGAGGAGAATGGCATACAGCAAAGGGAAGTCAAACCCACAGCTGTTGCAGCCTCTATTCATGGTGCGCCTGCTCTACCAGAGGAGCTACCAGAGGAGCTACCAGAGGAGCTACCAGGAGCCCAGTGATTTCTTTCAAAAACATGGGAAAAAGGCAATGAGCAACAAAAGAAGAAAAAAATGGGCAAGAAATTGCTAAAAAGGACAAAACATTATCTGAAAATTTGTAATAAATAAATATGTTTTTTTTTTTAAAGAAAATTACCAAGAAAAAATGCTTTGAAAATTCTAATAATTCTGCAACATAATTTAAAATATGTCATTAACAGTGTTTTGGAGTCACAGTAATAAAATTACAAAATTCATATAATTTTAATCAGTCACAGTTATTAAAATAAAAGTAATTAAATTACATTTACCAATTAAAATGTTGGTGATTACAAAGGGGATACACATAAACAAAAATCTTTTTCAGTAAATAGTTGAATAAAACATGCATTATGTTATAACTTTGATGAAGTAATTAGAATAGTTACATGACTTACATTTTTAATGGAGTAAGTAGTGATCTGTAACTTGTTATATTTCAAAATTAACCTCCCAACCCTAACATTTTAAAAGTGATTTTCTAAATCTGCAAATTTTTTGCAATTTATGGAACATTTCTGACTAAGTTCCTTATTGCTTTTTTGCCATGTTTCTGAAAGAAATTGCACCAATTTCTGAGTTTAAAGGTCAAAATACTTTGCTAAAGGCGTCTGAACGCGGCACAAGAAAAGAGATTTCGCTCCAGGTTTCAAGGGGTTAAACCGCTGAGCTGAAGCCGAGCTGCGCTGCCAGTACGTTGTGTTTGGTTTCAGAACCCCCTGGTGTCGTGGTCGGTAACAAATGCCCGTCTATGCGTGAGTGCGCGTGTGAGCAAATATGTGTGTTACACTCCCATTGTGGAAAAGAAAAAAAAGGCAAAAGAGTAAAAAAACAAAACACCATCTGGTATGTGATCATGTGCGACAGCGTGTTAGTTGAATCTGGCTCGTCATTTCAGGGTCGATCGTATAGTGATCTCTCAGCGGAGAAAACTGTAAACTGAATTATTATTAAGAGAAAATATCTCAAACGCTGAGTGTTTGCTGGTTTCAAGAGAATAATTTTGTGATATAGTTTAGATCGGTAGTTTGCAGACACTAACTGGGTGAACTGATTATGTTGTATTATATCTGCATGTGATATGTGATTGGTAGCTAGCTACTGTATATCTTTTTTCAAGAAAAGCAAGAAAAAACATGGGAAAAACAATGCAAATGCTTCTCTTTTCTTGTTTCTTTTTTCTTTATTTTTTGGGTTCTGTATTGTATGTATTTTTCTTTCAAAGCGTCCTAAAAAGAAAACGTCACATTGTGTTATATGAATGTTTGTGTTTTAATTTATTTGTGGTTTGCCAAAATGAAGATTTGAAGCATGTTGCAGGTATTGTCACAAGAAAATGAGAAAAAAAAACCTTACTAAGAATGATAGCCTATGTATTTGTGTGATGGGGGAAGGTGTGTTTATTTGGAGGGATTTCAGGGAGTAATGACGGACTGAAGGTTGCAAAGCCTCAACATTATAAAGGGAGTGTTTCCTTCATTGGGAGTGCATCAAAGTGGAATCAAGGAAATTCCCCGCGCTCCCTTGAATACTTCCTAGTCCCCTCCGTGATGTCACTACTGTCCCTTCCCCATTGGTCCTGCTCTAGACAGTGATTTGGCTTATGGGTAGTGCAGTCGACACAAAGATCTGGACTGAAGTTTTCCCCCGGTCGAAGATCAAGGATCAGTATGACCTCCCTATGCTTCAAATCTCACTCGTAAAGGGAATGTGCACATCTGACCTGTGATCAGTTACTCTGGGCGACTTTATCCCACTCCTGACTTGAGTGTTTGGTCGAGACCGAGGTCTTAAAAGTTCAAAAAGGTGAAAGGTCATTGCAAGACCAAACAGGAATGTGCAATAAAAGTTACAGCTTATTCAAACTCTGCCGATTGGACTGTGGTTTTGTTTCACACCTGCATTCTGAGCTGCTGTCACACCTGGGAGCTTGGTGTGCGTTTTAATGACCTACTTCAGGCTGCTGTGTCCTCTGTTTGGCCCCTGCATTGTCCTACTTTCATTACTGCACTCAATAAGACATTGTTTCTAGCATCCTCAGTAAGGACGGACTGTAATCATGCGCCCTCCACTCCTGGGCTTTTTATCAGACGCTCTCAGGCTTGATGGAAACACAGTGTTCCTCTCTGTGTGTGGAGTGTTCACCTTAATCTGACACAGGCCCGTGAGATGATGTGTTAAAGAGAGTGTGTGCACAGGTCCTGAGAGATTAATGTTGGACTCCAAATGAATATAATATTCAAGCAGGTTTGTGAAGGTTAAAATAAGTGTTCTTTGAAAACAATACACATCCTGACGGAAAATTCTAATTCACCAATTCTCTAAAAAAGATTTAACCAACTTCATCGCTGCAATTTGGAAACATAGAATGGAGTCCTAGGATGGCAACCAGACTCATTGCAAACAAATTTCCATTTTTACTTTTAAATGTAACCATTTGAGAGCTGAGCAAATTGGCTTAGTTGGCCCAAAAATGTTCTTGCACATGAAGGCAACAGAACCCCTGAAGCTGCTTGATGACAGTTGATCATTTTATTCAGCTGTGCTGCAGCAGACAGAGATCTAAAACCTGCAGAACAACTGATACTCAAGGAGAGGTTTGGGAAACGCTGTTGTATGACATTGGTCATTTAAGAAAACAAACTGCCCAATATGAGAGATGCTGCCTGGCTGGCAGTGAGTCAGGAGACAGGCATGGAACATGAGACAATTGTAAATGTACCAAGAACATATTTTGCTGTATTTATGTCCATCAAATCTGGCACTGCCCACATTCAGCACTTATATGTTCATTCACCTGCAGTAGCTCTTGTGTGACTGACACCACATAGATGCTAAAGGCTCCACTTACATCGATATCACACAGTGAGGGATGTGACAAAGGGTCAATACTGACGTATTATGCAAGCTGGGACACCTGAATATAAAAGATCCATCATTAACATGATTAGCAACACCTGCAATTTTCCCACAATGACCAGTCAAAAGGTCTGCCATGACAAAATCCTATAATTTCCAGAACAAAAGCAGATCCACTGCACAGATATCTGTTTTATCACCACACTCCTCTGTCTTCTGATCTATTTGCCATTTTATTATTCACTCACACTTCATCAGAATAGATCCTCTGACATCTTGATTCTTCGTGGCATGAATAGCAAATGTGTAATAAATGACATTAATGATGACTGTATTTGTTTTATGCCAGTTTTACACCAATGACTTTTCAAACAATTTGACTGGTGCAGACAAGGTTCTGATGTCAGGAGGAAATCATGAGTTTTACCTCAGTTGGTGCATGCTCCCATGATCTTGATTGTGTGGTGTAAGGTGGTCATAAAACTCAGTCTAAGCTGTCTGAAGTCAGTCTTTTTCTCCTTTATGACATCCTGGCAAAGTCAGACATGTTAAATGTTATTTTAAGTTTAGTCCTGGCTCATGCAAATCGTGAACTTCAAAGACATTAAGCTTGTCGACAACCAGCTGCTGCATTCTCCACAGTATCCGACGGGAAACAGCAAACTAGAGACACAGTAAACACGGAGGGGAGTCCAGGGAGGCGCCAGAACATGAACATGTCTCAGTTCTCTTGGACTATGAGAAATGAGGAGAAATTGCTGAGTTGGTCTTCAATTCAGCATGTATCTGAAGCGTCAACAAGCACTTATTACAAGATTAAACGCGTTAATCGACGAGAAAAAGGCACATTATTATGATATTAAAATTAAACTCATTTTATGAGAATGTAAGTCACAAATATATAGTAAGAAGTGACAGATGAATGCTTGGTGTATGGCACTTCTATACTGAAGGTTGGAGTTCGGCAGCATTTCATATTTTAAAAAGCCTACTTTTAGACTTTGTCGAATTATCATTTTAAGTAGTTGGGATGTGTTAATCTATAGTGAATGGACACTGTGTGCTTAAACTTTTGCAGAAAATTCAAAACAGGCTCATTTGTGTTAACTTCATATTTTGCCATCCTTGGTTTCCTGGCAAAACAGAAAGTTAACATGAACCCGCCTGTTTAGCTATCTTAACTAAAATAGTGCAGCTAACAAACAGAGGTGGGCAGCAAGTCAAGGTGGTAAAATCCAAAAAGTCAAGTTGGTAAATAGTTTATCTTTCTAGATTATGTTGATACCAAGAATACTATCGACCTACTAAGCTTTTATCTTGTGTTAAGTTATGTGCTTTTTAAAATGTAATTAAGGAATTGTTAATACGGGATATTTCCTAAATGGATATTAAAAAATCTATTTGAAGTCTTACAAACAGTGAGCCGGCAAGATCCCCAGTCTGTGTAAAATCTTACAGTGCGATTAAATACTCACATTTTCTTTGGATATGAGATCATGTCCCTCTTTAGCCTTTTTATAGTCTTTTCAAAGTCTTGTAGTTTAGGCATTGGGTGTTTCAGATACTGGACCCCGGCATCGTGCATGCTTGCTCACTGACATGACGTACTTCCCAGTTGTGCAGTCATAATTACGGCATACACACATTCAAGTGATTTGGTCAGAAAAAGCAACAAACATGGACACTTAAAGTAAAAAGGAAGTGTTTTCGTGGCTGATATTTTACCAAAAGCACAGAGCTCCTTTATGCTCTAGCTGCAGAGTGAAGCACATAGAATGTGCATCAGGTATGCAGTTGGGCTTAAGGTTTTGCAGCAGCATGCTTTCTGCCATTTCTGCTGCCCTGAAACGTCACGCAAATGTCAAAACTCGGCAACTCAGTTATCAATGAAATTTCCCAAATTCCCCACTTGTAATTAAGACTTTGCAGGACCGTTTCATGTGCTCTTGACTCGTAAATCCACAAATACAAAGTTTCCAAGAAACATTTGAAAGACACATTAATCAGACACCCAGGCACTGTTAATGTTTCGGTTACACCTGCACTTTTCCTGCTGTGAGTGAGAATGTCTGTCGTGGAAAGTCATGGGAATAGTGGAAACAGCTTGTCTGGCTCTTTCCACAGATAACATAATCCAAATATCAACACCTGAAACTCACTAATTAAGATATTTAGTCGTTAGTTTACCAAAACAAAAGTGCAAAAACTTAGTTTTAGAGGCAGTAAAGTGAGGTCACAAAAACTTACAAGGACACACACTCTGATGTCAAAATTTAGCTTGTCAGCAACTGTTGAGCAGGTGTTCGACAACTCATATCTGCTTAACTACGCAAATTTCACAAACTAAGTGAACAAACAGCTACCCTCACACACACACACACACACACACACATGCACACACACACACAACTATCATCATTGCTGACATATCCCAATTAATTGATCCCTGAGCACGCTTGTTTTTGTCCACTTGATATTTCCCCGCTGCTCATTAGGTGGGGAGGGGCAGTGTACAGATAAGGGAGAGTGAGCAAGATATTGATGACATCGCACTGAACACTCTGAGGACACCAGGCCAAGAAAAGAACCTTCATTTTACTGATTAGCCAACGCAGTAAGCACACAAAAAATAAATGTGTGTGTAAGTGTGTGTCTGCACTGCTGCTTGAGTGGAAGCAACAGACAAAACAGTCATTATTCAATTGTGAGATAACAAGACACAATCCCCAGAAGGTTACCTTGACACACAAAACATCCAAAAGAACCTGAGCGCAGCTCCGAGAGACAGAAACAGTAGAAAGAGAAGAGACAGAGAGCTCAGAGGAAGGTGACCATCACTGTGTTAATGTATTCCGGTTATTGCTTTTATTCCAAAAAACGACAACAGCCCCCCACCCCCGGAGGAAGCTATTTGTGTGATTTGTAAAAGCAACACGCAGCGTGATGAAACCGAGCCGTGACAGTCTGAGAGATGTGAGCATATGGCAGCTGTTTTCATGGGGCCAGCTCAGTTGGAATGAGATTTTAATGGGGGTGAGGAGACGGTGATAAGCTGTTTTTGATGGCTGGTGTCGTACCTGGAGCATTGTTTTATGCAGCATTATGGATGTAGTGAAGGGTAAAACCTCCTAAACGCAGTCTAGCCACGTTTGTATCTGTGGAAAAACGTCCTTTCATAGTGAACGTAAATCTTTATGATAAAGTCAAAGGATACATCACTGCAGCTAGTAGCACACTGGGGTGTTAGATAGAGATAAGGGCTTTTAAGTGAAATGGCTTAAATAAATGGTTTTATTATAGAGGCCTATGGATTTCTTTATAGAGAGGTGGCTGTAAACACACTTTAATATTTACCAATCATTACTGGGGAGCAGAGCTGTGTTTATTATGAAGTAATCAATCTTTTATTTATTCATTTATTTATTCATCTATTTTTAAAAAATTGTTCAGCGATTGCCTATTATCTTACAACTTTAGTGTTAGATGAAAGGATTGTTACCACCCTCATATGAAGCTAACCCAGCTGGCTAACGTCACCTGGAAGTTGCAACAATGTTTCAATGAAAACATTTTAATCTAAGGTTCAAATAGTCTTTTAAGGATGTTTATCTTTTCAAATAATGTTCCTGTAAGGTTAAATGCTAACTAAGACGTAAAGTTTTATTTACTTGTCGAGAGGTGACAGATCATAGATTGTTCTTTTTATGAAACCATAATGCTTCATGAGAACAAAGGAACATTTTCAAAGCAATATTCAGAAAATGTTAGGTCGGTAACAGGATGTTACTAAGGCCTGAGATTACAGAACATTTTTTAGGAAACATTCCTGTAATGTGATATGTTTAAAAAAACATTTTTGTGATCTTTATAGAGAATGTGCCCTTACTTTAAGATGAACATTTTGGAAACAAAAAGGAAACTTGCCACTAAAAACATTACTAAGACACTGCGTTGTACCGTTCTCATTGTTTTTAGTACCAAAAATTGCTAGCTGGGACAGCAGGGAGACAATGAGCTTCGCTTAGCATGGAAACTGGAAACAGGGCAACGCTGGCCTGGCTCTGTCGAAAGGTTAAAAAAGAAAAAAAAAACACTAGCTTCTCTTAAACTCAAAATCTTGAGAAACTTAAAATCTTGTTTATTTAAAGCAGCTACAAGGAATTTTTTGACTGGTTATAAAAACAGCCTCAATTTAATTCCATTATCGCTCCATAACATGCCTACGTGGCCTTAGATTGGAAATTATAAATGGCTAGTGCGGTGGCTGCAATAGAAATAAAGCTGCTAATGTTTTGAACATCCATCACCATGGTTACTGGAGTGTTATCACCAGAGGAGTTTCAGAACATCACTCAGTGTGAATGCAGTCATCTCACAATTGTGTTTTAATTCTGAAAATATTGCTTACGTTTTGCACAAATCTGTAATGGAAACCCGCCTACTGACCCTCCGTAAACAAGCAAAAACAAAGAAAAAGAGGGATTGTGATAGACAAAAAGAGATGCAACAAGGGAGTGAAATACAGCCACACAGGCTGGAGAGCAGGGGGTTAGCCTCTCCTCTCCGTCTGAATTATATTAGCTTCATTAGATAAGATATGATTTGTGAGGCTCCCATTTCCTCTGCCCCCTCCGCGCTGACACAGAGATTTCCCAGAATGTCTCAGATCAGCCATGTCAAGAGCTGGCGAGAGAACGCTCGGTGCTCGCAGAGCATGCAAACACACACACCATTTTAACCGCGCACATCGAGCACTCGCACGCACAGAAAACACTTGCTGTTCAAATGGTGACAGAGTTAATGTCAAGAGGCTCAGCACAGGCAGAAAGGGGCTGGAAAGGGTCAGAGAAGAAAAAGCACATATCTCCAGGGAGAATCCATCAAAAAGCCTGTGTTGAATTATAGATCCTCCCCTTCCTCCACATGCATAAGTCCATCCATGATGTACATAGCTGTCTTTTCAAATACCTGAAACGCTGGACGTGCTTTTGTGTCAATGATATATGGATCACGCATAATACATCATCTGCTGATCATGCTAATTCCCGCAGGATGAGGTACGATGATGCAGTGGTCAGGATGTCTTCCTCTACAGCAGGAGGAGAAATAATATGAAATATTGTGTGAATATGTACCACCACAGCTACAGCGCAGAATGAGAACGAGCTTTACTGTGCAGAGTGAGGGACACTGGAGATGAGTTTCCTGCATGCATTATGAATCCATGCCCAATACACGGGTGTCTCACTTGGAAATATGGTGTTAAATAATAAATTTGTTTTCCCTGTTGATATGCAGATGTATGGATGAGATGGACTGTGTGTGTGTGTGTGTGTGTGTGTGTGTGTGTGTGTGTGGTGGGGGGGTGTCATGCATTGTGCATGCGTGTGAAGAAGCACGACCATTTTGCTCCATGAGAAAACAGTTGCCGTATAAATTAGAGGACACTTAGCGCAGGCTGAGGAATGGGAGCTGTTTGCAGCAATTACAATAAGTGTGGCTCTCGAGCTCGGATAGCTGCTGTTGCTCATTAGTAACACTGTGACATTTACCGAGCTAGGTGGCTAACTTTGTCATGACCTCCAAATGATACTGATACAATTTTCTCCCACACACACTGCTCCTCAGCGTGAAGATTTAGGATTACAGTGATAACAGGGAAAGCAAAGGAAAACAATAAACAGAATACAGACTACATTATTTAAACACTTTGTAATCCCAAGTCGTCACATGTTGCCGCTTTGCAGTGGATTTCCACATCTACATATTACACTCTATTAGGTATCCTTCTGCCTCTGCTCTTTATGCTCTGGGATGCTGCTTCCATGACGTCAACACAGGCACATGATGGGATGACGAGGCACGTTGTTATGTTTAGACAGCACAACCACAAACACACTTTTACATGGAATTTTATTGTTTAAAGGGATTATGTTTAATCAAGTTTGGCGTGTGCTACTATGCTGCTCTACATGCCTACTTATTGTTTTTTAAAATTGTTTGTACTGCCAATCTGCAGCTCTGAACTGAACACCAGGATGTCAACAAAAGCACATGTTGGCACAGATGGCTAGGATTAGGCAAAAGAGGCACAGCAGAAACAAACATTACATTTAGACAGGAAACAAACACCAGGCTCCTGCATGAAAGTCCACAGTTTGTTGGATATATCCATCACCCCAAAACTGTGTTTTGAGCCCCAGGTTGATGCTGTGTTAAAAAAGCTGTGTACACTTTTCTCCAGAGTTTTCTTCAGAGTTTTAATGGCGATGGCACTTTTATTTTATTCCTGTTTTTATTTAATCTTACCATTTCTTTTATCTGCTGGGATGGGTCACTTTCCATTAAACAGAAAAATCACCTGCAGGGTATTGGGAATGTGTGCAGCAAAATTGCTGGCACACCCTTGAACAACCTCAATGACCTCTACAAGGTCAGGTCCTTGAAAAAAGCTTGGTCAGTGTTGGCTGATCCGAGCAAATCCTTCGTGGTTTGAATGTGAATTCATGCTGCCTCTATCGAGGCGTAGACACAGTCGGCCACGATGTAGAATGAACCGTTTCAAAATTCATTTATTCCCGCTGCTATCAGCCTTGTTAATGACACCTTGAAACTGTAATTTGTTGTTTTATTTATTTGGTTTGTGTGATGGTTATCTGTTACTGCTGGCTGTGAACCAAATTACCGGCAGCATTTCAACCTGACGCTGTTCTGTGGTGTGTCATGCGCACACGACAGGTTCAGTCCGGCCTGGTTCTCAAGTGATGCCGCCCATCAGCGTATCATGCTGCTGCGGCAGGTGCCGTCCAGCCGCGTGTAATAACTCGCAACCGGTTTTGTTCAGCCGGGGTTCTCAGCTGATGCTGTCCAGCAGTGTATAATGCGGACACCAGAAGCACTGCAAAAGTGACAGTATTTGACGACTTCAGAATGAGAGTGGGCCGAGTATTTCCCATTTCTTTACACTGTATTATTCTGAAAAAAATAAGAGCCGGATGATTTGTATTCCTGTGCACATTCCAGCATTTTTCAGAAAACACACTTTTCTTTGTGCATCATCAGACCTCTTACTCCAACATGTGAATACAAAGTTCTCACTCTCTGGATTCAAAAATACCCTGCAGTTTTTATTTGAAAAACCCAGTTTGTCTCACACTGACATCAAAATGGGAAACCCCAACAGCAAATTATGGGCTTTTCCTAGACTACACAGCCAGACACAAGTGCAGGAGAAGGTCAGTCTCAACTCCAATAGTTTTATGCACTTACGGCACAGTACCAAGATCAAATTACAGCATTGATGTTCAAATTGTGGTCCCTGAGTCAATCATTGCTCTCTTATTTTACATTTTATGCAGCCCCAGAATATGACATGAAGTGCATGCATTATAAGTTAATCCTTTGCAGCCCATTTCAGTACTGTTACTTTCAACATCTTACATTTAATACACTACTAGGAGATGCGTCAAACTGTGTCCCCCGAACAAGCATCAGTCAGGTTAGAGAAGACAACTCGTAGAGAGCTACTGGCTGCATGCCAACTAGTGGCACCTCACAAGTGTTGCGGGAATCATGTTCTCTCATCAACGTGCTGTTAGCTTAAGTTATTTCAATGGGCAAATTGACTATTTGATTTCAATGGGCAAATTGCCACTGCACTTCTCCTGTGTGGTTCTCACTCATATGGGTAATGCTAAATTGTCACTGTGTCATAAAAACAGAACCCCTGAAATAGAGCTCTGAATATTGTTTTGAACTGACATCAAAAATATCTGAGGGTCCTC